>NW_024423343.1:23029843-23063929 GCF_017311325.1 Ursus maritimus | reverse complement strand
GCTGACTACCAAGCTGTCCTGCTCAGCATCTTCAGGGGGCTGTTCCTCTTCTGCCAGACTTCTGGTTGATTGATTCTGCCTCCCTCCACTCCTTCCTGGCGCAGCCCTACAGCTTCTTCTTCTCACTGCTACACTTCCCAGGTGGTCTCTCCCAACCTCAGGCTATAAATACTATCCATATGGTAATAACCCCCGTGGTGATAGCACTACCATTGACTTCTCCCCTAAACTTGGGTATCTAATAAATTTCTCCAAATTGTCATGCCCAGAAAGAATTCTTTTTTTTTTTTTTCTGTCAAAAAACCTGGTCTTCTAATCTTCCTCATTTTCGAAAAAACAAAATGTGAACTTCTGTGAATTTACTCAAGCTAAAGGCCTAGGAATCATTGGGATTGTTCATTCTTTCACCCTGCATTTCCCACCATTAAATCTACCAGTAAGTCTGATAGGTGCTTCCTCCAGAATACGTTTACATATTTCCTGTCTCTCGCACTATTGCAAAAGCCTACTAATTCACCGTACCTTACCCTATAATAATTCATTCACTTCATAATAACAAAACAGATCTTTTAAAAATATAAATCAGACCATAAGAGTCCCTGCTTTAAATACAATAATGTCTTCCCCTTATTTTAAAATAAAATCCAAACTTCATCCAGTGGCATACCAGGTTCTACAAGTTGTCTCTTGCCTACCTCTGGCCAGTCGCTCCCTCAGACTCCCTGCTCAGTACCCTCTGCTGCCTCAGTCTTCTCACTATTCTGCAAACATGCCACATTTACTCCTGCCCCAAGTCTGTATATTAGTTCTTCCCTCTACTTGGCGTTGTTACGGCTCTCATTTTTGCATGTCTAACTTTCTCATCTCTAATATCTCAAGTCAAATATCACCTACCCAGGAAAGGCAGTTCTTGAAAAATGTAGCTAATACTTCTCTCTTCCCTCCTCCAGTCATGCTCAATCCCATCATTCTACTTTATTTCCATCATGGTTCTCCATAGGCATGCCATACAGCATAAATTTTAAAGTATTTTATAAAAGTAAAAAAAAAAAAAGAACATGAAATGTTAGCACTTTTCTAGTTTATGTGTGGTAGAGACTGGCTAGATGCTCACGAACCCAGTTTTCTCTTCCTTGGGCCCATTAGAATATTATATCTCCCAGCCTTCTGACATAAGCTAAGCTGTGTGATACCCATTCTGACCAAAGCCAGTGTACACCACTTCCAGCCCCAGCCCCTAAGGCTTCCACTGGTTTTATGCTGTCTCCATCTTCATTTTCCTAGCTGAAATCAAAGGACTTTGAAGGTGATGAGTCACATGCTAGAAGGAACATGTGTTCTTGAGTCATCTGTTGCTTGGTGAGTTCCCCACCTTCATCAAGCTTTGTCTGTGGTACTGCTTTAATTGCCCTGACCAATGCACTATATTTCTGTGAAAACAGATTCATTAGGCTATGTAAGATGAATGAAATAAAATTTAAAAAGACTGATAGTACTTTAATATTTACTCATTCATTCGATAAAAATTTATTGAGTGTTTGTCAGGCACTATTGTGAGCAATTAACTAAATACACAGAAATCTGTTCCCGGGAAGTTTATATTTGTTGTAAGGAACAGGTAATAAACCAATAATGAACACATCCATGCTACAGTATGTTTGATGGCCATAAGTGCTGGAGAAAACCTAAAGCAGGACACAGGGAAATGGAGTGCAGAGTGGCTTCAGGTTTAAAGAGGGAAGCCGGGGCTGTTCTGAGAAGGTGACATATAATGGAAACCTAAAGTAGGTGAGGAAGCGAGACATATAGAGAACTAAGGATGAAAATTAGAGTTGGGGGAACAGCAAATGCAAAGCCCTTAAGATGGGAACATGTCCAAAATGTTACAACAAGGAGATGAGGATAAACAGAGTAGGTGAGCGTAGAAAAGAGGGGGAGAAAATGAAGTTAGGTATTTGGGGACCAAAGGGGGTTTGCCTTAAGGGCCTTCTAGATGATAGTAAACAGAACATTGAATTTTATTCTGAGAATGCTAGAAAGCTGTTGGAGGATTTTGAGAAGAATTACCTGATTTGATTTACATATAAGATCATTATGACTGCTGTATGAAAATTAGACTGTCATAGGGGTTAAGGGTAGAAAAAAGCTGGCAGACTGGTTAGAAACTATTTCAATAATCCAAAAGAGTTATGAAGATTTTCTGGGCTAGGATGACAATGGTATAGAGGCTACATGGTAAGATTTTTATTTTTTGATGAGAAAGTCAACAGTAATTTCTGATAAGCTGGATGTGGAGTGGGAGGATTTAAAGATGAGTCCAAGATTTTTGGTCAGAGCCAATGAAGATACAGTGGCCATTAATATTTAAGGGAAAAGCTAAGGGAGAGGAAGCTTTGGAATCTGGAGCTGGGCATTTTATGTTTGGGATGCTTATTAAACTTCCGACTAGGCTTAGATTAGGACGAGACCTCTTAGAGTGTACTGTGAACACAGTCACAACTGTGTGTACCATCTGGCAAGTGGTTAGGTTCATGTCAGTACTATTCCATGCCCTTCCATGGAAGCAGACACCAGAAATAAAGATGAAGTGACTAAATAACTTTTAATGCAAAAGGGGGGCATTTTAGAAGTGTAATTTTTAAACATGGGTCAATAGAAAGCTTAATTTCTCTTATTGTTTTGGCTATAAGTTATATATGATTATAAGAAACTGCTAGTTATATTTTAAAATGTGAGTTTTCAAATTAAATATTAAATTGTTTTTATAACTATAAATTTAACTGGTATATTATAACATATATTTAAAATAAATTTAAATGGTATTGTAATTGATATGATGTTTATATTCTCCAAACAAGCAAAGAACTTTCAGTTATTTGAAGCTTCAAGGAAATTCTCCTTAGGAAGATAATAATTATATACAGATAAAAATGTGTGTAGTCATTACTTATAAGTAATGTACAGAATAATTTAAAACACTTTTTATACTATGAAGATATATTCTACTGGTTTTGTAGTTTACTATCAACATAATAAGGTATTCAGTTGACTTCCATTAAATAATGATAATATTTATGCCATTACCTTTTAAGAGGGAAGAGGTACATGAATTTACAGTAAATGTAAACATACATTTTAATGACCTGTTTATCTTTTTGGGTGTGTTCCATGAATAAATATATCATCTAATTAGGAGATTAGATTTTCAATTTATTTCAGATTGTCTTTAGTGCCCTTGAGTGTATCTGTCTTTAGCTTTAAACTAACTTTGTTTAGACACTTTGGGTTTGTTGAGCAGCTGTCATCTTCCAGGTGTTCTGATTTGTTTTTTGGGTCAACTTACAGCTAAAATTATGGAAAGGTCTTTTCATTGGTCACAGATGATGCACAAAGCATTTTTAATTCTGGTGTTTCATAGATTCAGAGAGAAGACAGTTGCCCTTCTGGGGCTAAAACAGTTTTTCATTCTGTTTTAATTATCTAGATCCATAGTAATAACCACAGTGACTTACAAGAAGACATTGTTGGACATATTATAATTATATACATCAATTATTTGTAGTGCCAACAATCTCTAAAAATCCCACCTATTAACTAAGGTTAGTAAAAACAAAACTATGCTTGTCTCCCTTAGGACATTCATGTTTCAGCTTTTGGAACAAACAAGTCATTCAGTTTTTGCATAAAACTTTTTCTGGAATATATTATTATCATAAGGCAAGTTAAATTTCCATGAAATGACATTACAGTAATAATATTTCAGTAAATATGGAAACCAAGTCTCATTACACTTTCTCACATAGCTAAATACTGATATTGCCTATTACCTACTGTGTGATAGAAAGGGAAATGAAAGTTAAAAACAAAGGTTAATCTTTGTAATGTAGAATGTCAGGAAGACGGTTTAGAACAAGTATCAGTATAAACGTACCTCTTTATTTTTAACATTTTATTTAGTATTTCAAACTACATTATATTCACACATATACTCATAATTCAGTTTAAATAATTAGAGGTGGCAAGACTTGATGATGTGTGAGTAATCAGTGGTTCCAGCGATTTCTGCTTACTTGGTGGGTTGCCTCACTTAAACTTGCCAAGACCTTATCTTTAAAATTTGATGCATGTGTAATGGTATCTAATAATTTATTTTTTCTTGCTATTCACAATTATATGGTGAATGGGTTGTAAACGTTAGTGCTTGTGCTGATGGGTTTAAATCTTAAATTTAAATTTCAGCAATTTTTTATTTGACCATGACTAGGTTGATATTGTCATATTCATGTTATATTATTACTTTTTTCAATGGTGTTTTACAATCTAAGAGTAAATAATAGAACTTATTAGATTTATGCACCCAACATATTTAACAATATTTATGTTCTGAATTCAACTTTAACTTAAAACTACTGACATTATCTCAAGGTAATGACTGTTAATCAGAGTACCTCATAAAACAGGACATTCCAACTTGCATGTTTTGTGAGCACCTCAAATTTAGCAAGTCTCAAAGCCAATTTCCTTTTTCCACCATCCCCTTCCCCTCCACCCTTACCTTCTTCTTTCTTCCATTTTGGTTAGTGACATTATCATCCATATGATCACCTAAGATGATCTGTGAATCTTAAGTCCTTTTTACCACTTACTATTACATTCAGTGAATCACTTAAGACTGTGTATTCTATATCTAAAATGAGTTAACAGCCATTTATTTCAGTCAAAGTCCATCATTTGTCACTAAGCTCCCCTAATAACTTCCTACTAGTCTCTTTACCTCCAATTGTCCCTCCAAATAGAACTTATATCTTCTACTGCCATTATAGTAATCTTTCTAAAAATGGCTTGATATTTTATTTCTGCTTTAAAATCTTTAATTGTATTTTAAGACCTCAAGACATACTTGGCTCTTCCCAATCTAGCTCCAGCCTGTTTTTCTAGCTCTGTTGTACCCCTTGCCTCTATACCACTATGTTCTACACTCAGTGAAATCTTTTCACATGTTCATATCTTGGCTCACATTCCTTTGGCAGGAATGTATGTACCTCTTCTTTTGCTCTTTGCAAATACTCAAGCAACCTAAAAAAATCCCTATCTATAACCAAACCTCCTTTCTGTTCTCTTGATACTCGATACATAATATAAGGGCAAATATGTCCTGCTGAATCCCATGGTGTGTCTATTTCTCCCAACGTCTTATCAAGGACTCTTGAAGACATAGATGATGTCTCATTGTGAATAGAACCAGACATATAGGATGTACATACTATGTGTTGAAGGAATTGAGTGCATGGGTTTTAGTGAAAATAATGTGTGCAGTCATAATTCTCTAGCCAACTTTTAAAAATAGTATCTGCTTATAATCTAGGTATCACCTAATGTCACCTTGTCCTTTAATTTCACTTGAATGTCCAGTGATTTCTGTGAATGCATGTGACCTAAGTTTCCTACTTACAGTCATACTCTGTGCAAGCAGGGAGGATATAAACACCGCTCTCACAGTTCTTAGAGTGACTTAGGTCATGTACTCACAGCTCAGTTCTCTCACATTTGGTGGGAGGTACAAAAGAGGCCCCTCTAATACAACCTGCTTTATTTGCCTGATGGTTTCCTTGCTCTTGCATGTCTATCTCCTCAGCAGTCAACCTCCCATCCTCATATGTACTTTCTCCTCCCAGTTCCCAGACATCTGATTTTTTAAAAGTATTCCTGATACACTCACTGGATTCTTGACTCTTCTGCTTTTCCCTCACATACTTGGCCTCCTTGATTTACTTCTAAAATCTGACAGCTGAGTAACTTTTAACCCTGACCATGGTGACCCAGAACCTATGCTTTTACCTAGTCATCTCCCAGATCTATTCCTTAGCTGTACAACCTGTTTTTCCAGATTTTTCTCCATTTGAGGAGGGAGGATATTCCTGACAAATCTGAAGAATGTTTTTGTGAAAGAATTGAACAAATATAAATTTAGAATATATTGCCTATTCTTTTTTATAAAAAAAGATTTTATTTATTTATTTGAGAGAGAGTGAGAGAAAGCACAAGGAGGGGAGGGTCAGAGGGAGAAGCAGACTCCCCACTAAGCAGGGGGCCCAACGTGGAACTCGATCCAAGGACTCTGGGATCATGACCTGAGCCTAAGGCAGAGGCTTAATGGACTGAGCTACCCAGGCGCCCTATATCGCCTATTCTTAAATTCTTAAAAAATTCCATGTACTGAGGACTTTTCAATTGATAAAGAATAGTGAGAAGAAATATTAGGCATTTTGGGTATCCCCAACATGTGAATGTCTTAGATATGGGGTAAGGGATAGGAAAAATATAGTCAAAATCTCCTTTCTTTCCCAGTGAGATCATTACTGAGGAGGGGGGGAATTGATTTGGTCAAGACAGAGGACATGATTGGGTCACATTGCTGAAACTTGGAGCTATATGTGAAAGGAGAATAAGTTGTTTTCAGTTGGGACAAACACACCCTTCCCCCTTGATTTTTTTCATTCGTTCAATAATTATATAATAAGTTCCTACCATATATCAGACGCTGTTCTAAACATTGGGAATGAAATGATGAGAGACAGAGAGATTGATTTATTTCCGTGTTTCTATTTATCATTACAGCAGTAAGACCTAGAGACCTAATTATTGACTGTGAGCCTGGAAGAAATAGATGGAAGAGGATTGGTGTTATTTTAGGCATTAGGGCAGCATTGCAGGGAGAAGGACAAAAGGAGTCCAGCTGTCACATGTGGGAATAGAGATTAAATAGGTTGAATTGATTCTGAGTGTTCTTTCTGAATATTTTCTCCAGAGGAAGGTACTGAGTACCCGAGTAAGAATTTGGGCCTTCTAGTTTCCAAACAGCATTAGTTTATCAGAGCAATGTCTGGAAAGTGTGGTGGGATGGGGTAAGAGTAGGGGGACGTATGTTTAAACAGTGTGTGTCAAGCATAATGAGAAATATGATTTATGATATATAATAAAGGCTTTTTCTATATAAATACATGGGTAATCCTAGAGGAGGAGGGGGAGAGACCTTTTCCATAGGGAAAAGGTAACTATAAATCTCTGGTCTCAATATGAAGTTCTAGATTAAATTTTTCAAACGTGGTGTCTGAGGCAGTTCTTGCAACTGCCATTGCTACTGTGTAGGTTTTATCATTTTTATTGTTACGTTAAACCAGATTCATATCAAAGATTTCTCAAGGGGCCTAACAAATTGGTGATAAGCTAGGTAATACTTACCTTGATTTACTAATAATATTGAACATTGAACTAATAATATTGAACACTGAACTAATAATATTGAACTGATAATATCAACTGCATGAGAAATTGTGTTCTAGGAATAGAAAGAACTGATCTGCATTTGCTTTACATTTCTGCTTAAGGAAATGCAAACAACCAACATATCACTTGGTGAAACAAACAATTATATCTATTTCTAAAATTTTCCATCTTTTCTTCCTAATATTCTTTTATTTAAAATATTGTCAGGAACTACCATAATAATGCCAGCAGTTCTCCAGAGGAAGCCAAATGTTCTGTGTATTTAAGCGGGAAGAATGATTGATAAATGACTGTATCACAATTTCATGGTGGTAATTTTGAGACATTTTTTTTTCTTTTGGGAAGAGTATACTGCAGTACATTTAAATCTAGTTGTCTAGTATGTAACAGAATATTTTTTCCCCTCTTGTGCTTGGTGGAAAATATACATTTATTTGTATTATTTGTTAGGTATTGAAAATAGATATTCGATTGATTATACTAAATTCTTGTTATTCTAGAAAACTAGTATTACTGATGTCAATTTTTATTGCTATCTTGAGATTTAGCTACTTTTCTTTTAAAAAAGAAACCAACAAGAGAAAAATGATGAAATTTTTTTTTCTGTTAAGGAATTTATTTATTTATTTTTTTTAATGATTTTTTATTATGGTAGTCACCATACAGTACATCCCCGGTTTCCGATGTAAGGTTCGATGATTCATTAGTTGCGTATAACACCCAGTGCACCATGCAATACGTGCCCTCTTTACTACCCATCACCGGTCTATCCCATTCCCCCCCCACCCCGAGGCCCTCAGTTTGTTTCTCATAGTCCATAGTCTCTCATGTTTCATTCCCCCTTCTGATTACCCCCCCTTTCTTTATCCCTTTCTTCTCCTACCGATCTTCCTAGTTCTTATGTTCCATAGATGAGAGAAATCATATGATAGTTGTCTTTCTCTGCTTGACTTATTTCACTTGCATTACCTCCTCCAGTGCCGTCCATGTTGCAGCAGATGTTGAGAACTCGTTCTTTCTGATAGCTGAGTAATATTCCATTGTATTTTTGGACCACAACTTCTTAATCCAGTCATCTGTTGAAGGGCATCTCGGCTCCTTCCACGATTTAGCTATTGTGGACATTGCTGCTATGAACATTGGGGTGCATATGGCCCTTCTCTTTACTACGTCTGTATCTTTGGGGTAAACACCCAGTAGTGCAATGGCTGGATCATAGGGTTGCTCAATTTTTAACTTTTTAAGGGACCTCCACACTGTTTTCCAGAGTGGCTGTACCAACTTGCATTCCCACCAACAATGTAGGAGGGATCCCCTTTCTCCACATCCTCTCCAACAATTGTTGTTTCTTGCCTTGTCTATTTTTGCTATTCTAACTGGCGTAAGGTGGTATCTCAGTGTGGTTTTGATTTGAATTTCCTTGATGGCTAATGATTTTGAACATTTTTTTTAAAGATTTTTTTTATTTATTTGACAGAGATAGAGACAGCCAGCGAGAGAGGGAACACAAGCAGGGGGAGTGGGAGAGGAAGAAGCAGGCTCATAGCGGAGGAGCCTGACGTGTGGGGCTCGATCCCATAACGCTGGGATCATGCCCTGAGCCGAAGGCAGATGCTTAACCGCTGTGCCACCCAGGCACCCCAGGTTGAAAATTTTTAACTCACAGATTTAGGTACTGGATTAGTCCAAATGAAACGAGGTCTGAAGCTATAAGTGATTTAAGAATTACGTGAATTTACTTTAGTTCAGCTGGATATTTCTAAAGTGACTTTTCATTTAAATAATAACTTTTACCCTGGAGTAATACATAGTAACTAAAATATTTTTTTTTTGCATTTCAGAAGTTTTACCTTTTATACAAGGAGCCATGGTAAATAATTTATATTGATTACCTTACTGCAAAGTCATTTAGCTCAAAGTCTACACTTAAAAATAATAGGGTTAATAAAATAATGACTTATGAACTAATCTCTCTTTACTATAGATCTGCTAACATTTGTTCTTAAATCTTGGATGCTGCCCATACAACAATACTCACAGTGAACATCTATTGAGAAGTTGAGCCAATCACAGTATTAAAGGCTTCTCACATATTGTCTCAATTGATCCACATTAAAATTCCTTAATATGGCACTTGTTACTTACCTATTTTACAGAGGAGGAATCTGAGATGTCAGAATGTTTGGTACCTTACTCTTCACTGTTGCTGTGTGTTTGTTTCATCTGTATTCATGATTTCTGTGAAACTTTTATTGTTGTTGAAAAGCATAAACTTAGGGAAGCACTACAAGTTACTGGTTAAGATTACAAAGGCTAGTGCTAGCTGGCCTGTGTTTAAATTGTGGTTCTAGTACATGCTAGTAATCCTGTGACCTTGAGCAAGTTACTTAACCTATTTATTTCTATTTCTTTGCAGTAGCCCTATGACCTTGGACAAGTTTTTTAACCTCTATTTACTTCTAATCTAAAAAAAATTGAGTATTATTATTATACCCTATGCCACAGGGCTGTTATGATGTTTAAATGAATTAATATTTGTAAATAACTCAGGACATTGCAAATTCTAAATGTTACTTAATAATAAATAGCTTAAAGATCTAAGAAGAGTGGCTATTAGGAAATTACTGAAGGTAGAACAAATTTTATAAATTTCGGTAAGGAATACTCTATATTTCAAGATGGCAGTTTTCTGGGTTTATTGAGGAATTTAGTAATATGAGGATTGACTTAAAAAATATTTTTTTAGATTGTTTTATCTCAGTGGTTTAAGGAATTAAGAAATATCATGATCTTACCCAAACCTAGTGGAATAAAAGTATACGTTTACTTACACTCTGCATTGTCAAAAATTATTGAAAGGAGTTAAAATACATTTAATATGGCAATTAGTAAAATAAAATAATTAGTTAAAAACATTTTAAAAAGTAAAAGTTGGAAAGACAGTTTTTTGTTCTTTAGGAAAAACTCAGTTTTTCCTTCTTATGTAACAAGAAACCCAGTTCTTTCTACCATATATTTCTTCCCTACTGTGTTTCTTCCCCATGTGTCTCCTTTACCTTTACAGAGAATACTTCACTTCTGGCAGTTCTGTCCACATATTGTGTGGAGGTTTTTCCCCCACACCAGGCAATTCTCTGTGATACCAGATGGCTGTCCTACTTCACCTCAGTTCTGATGCTATCTACTTGGCTATAGTATCAGATTCCACAGGGTGATACTTCAGTCCTGCGAGACTGTTTTCCTCAGTCCCCCACACCTACCCCACTCCCCACTTCAGACACCAGTCACAAGGCCAGATTATTTGCCTATACTTTGACTGGCTCACGTTCAATTAATTTGCTAGAATGGCTTACAGAACTCAGGGAAATACTTATATTTACCAGTTTATTAAAGGATATGATAAAGGATACAAATAAACATCCAGATGAAGAGATATATAAGGCCAGGTATGGGAGGGTTCTGGGATAACATTCTGTCCCCATAGACTTGGGGTGCATCACCTTCCCAGCATGGGGAGGTGGTCACCAACCTGGGAACTCTCTGAACCCTAAACTTGTAGGATTTTCTGAGGGCTTCATCACATGGGATGAAGTAACCCCATTTTCATCTTCTCTCTCTTCTCAAGAGAATAGGGGCTGGGGCTAAATATCCCAAGCTTCTAATTATGGGTTGGCCTTTCAGATGACCAGCCCTCGCCTAGAAGCCATCCAGGAGCCCAGAATTGTGTCATTGGAATAAAAGACTGCTATCACCCAGGAACATGTGTTCCTTGTGTCAGGAACTGGGGTCAAACACCAAATATTAGAACAAAAGATACTCTTAGTATTCTTATCACATAGGAATTAACAAGGCTTTTAGGAGCTCTGTGCTAGGAGCCAGGGACAGAGAACAATATATATTTTCTATTGTCTCACAATTATACAAAATCCATATCAAGTGATACTAACCATTTTCTGTAGATAGACCATAATTTTGACTTGATGTTTTTAACAGTCACCCATTTAAGGAAAGAAGAAAAGTTCCACTACTATTACATTCTCACCTTTAGAATCTCAGGAAAAGAAGACATTGAGTGGGAAATTCAGCCTTTATTCTTAAGTTATAGGTTAGCTCTTATTAAAGAATCGGTTCCCATTAGGAGCCACCTGCCCTAGAGTTGACAAACCTGGTTTCTCCTGTCTGGGGAAGATCCCACCTAGCCTCTCTAATTTGATTCTGGTTGCATCTCTCCATTCTAAAGGACCTTCAAAGAGTACCCATTGTCCACAGCAAAAAAAGTTTAAAGAGGTATTAAATTGAAAACCTAAAAGAAGAAGCCATAAAATATAAAAGTTGGACTAGAAGGTTAAAAATAAAAATGATAAAAATGGCTTTCAGTGTAAAATTGAAGACAATTAGAGGTGTTTTCTTTATGTGTTTTCCTTTATAGGTTTTTCTTTATGCCTTATAAACAATATATGTTAGGTAAAGATAAAGAAAATCAGGTGGAAATAGGGAGATTAAAGATAAAAGATACAGTGAACCAGTTGAAGTTGGGGAAAGAAGTAATTTAAAACAACCAGTGAAAATCAAAGCAATTGGAAATACTAAAAATAAATAATAAATAAATAAATAAATAAATAAATAAATAAATAAATAAATAAAAAGGCAAGCTGCTGGTGGGTGATAAAATTGTACACTCTATAAAGATGTAAGAAAACAAGGTTGAAAAATGGGGGAAAATGGTGAGTGTATAAAAATTCCAAGTTATAGGCCAGTGAAGTTGAATCATAGCTAAATGTCCCTATGGAGATGTTCAAGATTCACATCTCTATAAGAGCCTGTGCATGAACCGCCCTTTTACTTCACCCTGACCATTTATCAGTGAGACACAGACTTGTCCTTGTTGGCAAAAAATTCAGACCCTTTGGACATGTCCACAGCAATGTGCTCACTGTCCTGCAGTCTTTTGGCCTCAGACTTGCTCCACTGCCTAGATAGATACTGATTTCCATTCAAAGAAGAACATTTAAGCCCTGGTATGCATTTAAAATATCATTTGTATCATCAACATTTCAGAATTCTTTACTATTTATAGCAGCAAGTGTTTTGTATAAACATAAGTGTATCTTTCTGTTTGACAACTGTAGCCTTTGTCACCTGGACAATATAGATTCTGTATATTGGAGAATTAGATTAATTAAAGAGTGTTATACAAATGGAGGGGAGGTATCAATTTCGAATGTACAATGTCAAAACTACTAGCTGCAATTGAAATGAGATTTATGTGTGAACAACATTTTCTTACTGAATTTATACACACATGTAATTTCTTTTTTCCACTTTTAAGTTATTGGAAGAGTTGAGTAAAATTCTGCTATGCTATATCTCAATCATTTCATTCTATATGACTTGATCACATAAATGTGTTTTATTGCTCTTTTTTGTATTTTGAAAGGTAGTATAGTTAGAATATTGGTTATTGACAATATGGATTTGTCAACAATAGTGTGTTATGTATAATGTAAAATATAAAGTAGTGCTTATTTGGTTAGAGTGAAGGAGTTAGTGATAATAATGACAGTTTCTAATTGCAGGAGAAATCACTATGTATTACATACTTACATATGACCTTTGGCAACTTTGTAAGTTTAGATGGGATGTTTAGTTAGGTGTATATATACATATATATATATATATATATACATATATATATATGTATATATATATATATGTATATATATTAGTGGAAAGAGCTTTTTATTTTTTTGTTTTCTTATTCTGAGAATAATACATGTTTCCCCTTGATCCACCCCTCAAATATCAAAACAGATAAGCACTACTAACACTTTAGGTAACTACTATTCCTTTAGAAATGCTTTGAAAGCTCTATCCCCTTCCCTCTCTCATCCCCCATCCCCATTTAGAATCATTTTATAAAAACAGTTCTAGAACTTGCTTTATGCAGTAAAGACAGTGTGTATATCCTTGTATATTAACTATTCCATCCTTGTTTATATATACAATTAGTATTGATACCTCAACGTATAATAATTAATTATTTAATCATTTAATTATTTTATAAATAGCCCCACTATGATTATATTCTGCATAGATCTTTGTATACTTATTTGTTTTATTTGAATTTTTTATTATTTATATTTTGCATTTTTATATCTATGTTAGTTATTTATGAATGCAGTATATATTTGGCATTAAATTATATTATAGAATTAAGCTAGAACCTATTTCTATGAGTTTTCTTTTACTACTCATCTTTTACTTTTTTTCTTTACTACTCAAGAACTAAGGGATACTAGGGGCGCTTGAGTGGCTCAGTCACCTAAGTGTCTGCCTTCGGCCCAGGTCATGATCTTGGGATCCTGGGATTGAGTCCTGCATTGGGCTCCCCACTCACTGGGGAGTCTGCTTAGCTCTCTCCTTCTGCCCCTCCCCACTGCTTGTACTCTCTCTCTCTCTCTCAAATAAATAAAATCTTTTTTTAAAAAGAATTAAGGATACTAGAAAAGAAACCAGTTAGTTATTGATGCAATAATAAACATTTTTTGTCTTAAAATATGAAAATTAAGTTTTCTTGCTTTTAAAGTGAAAATACGTTACTTCTTCCTTAATTTTCTCCTATGACTTTTTCACTCATGGACGGATTGATCTCCCTGCAAGGTCACTCAAACTCATGATAATTAGAAACCCTCCCCATAATACCTCCTGCCCTTATCTCAGCTCTTCCTGCACTGGGGCTTATTAAATATCTTTCCTGATGGCCATTTTAGAGACTTTTTATCACCTGAGCCATGCTATGATACCATCTGCTACCAGTGTAAGTTGGGACACTTTATGTTGAGAGTGACTGAATATACAACATTAATTGGCTAAAAGATGAAAGGAAATACTGGTCAATTAACTGAAAAGGTCAGAAGTAGGAGTAGCTTCAGATCAAGCTTGATTCACTGTTTTAAAAACATCACTAAGAGTCTGATTTCACTGTTCTTCTATTCTGTCTTTTGTATCAGCATTACCCTCAGGCTGCAAGCTCTTCTTTCATGGTAGCAAAATGGCTGAAGCAGTTCTAGATTTCATATTCTTTCACAACACCATCCAGAGATACAGAGAGTATCTTTCCATACCCTCAAAGAAAGAGAATGAAAGTTCTTTTTCCTTATAAATATAGGCAAATACCTCTTTGTGTTTAATTGACAGATTAGATTAAGTGTCATTCCAGAGTTGAAAGCTATGATCAGGGAGAATGACCACTCTCTTGACATAAAACAATTAAGACCTAGAGTTGTACATGATAATAGAAGGAGGACAGTTCCTAAAAACAAACAAACAAACAAACAAACAGGCCTGGGTATTGTTGCTAGAGACATTAGGAATGGATATGAAACAAGTATCCACTCCAGTATGCAGGTTTCTGTTTCTGCTAGGTATACCTGATAATCAGACAATGCTAACCAGTCCTTTTCCCCAAGTTGTAGTATATTCTCATGTGTTTCAACTGGTGTCTCTGAATGTTTGCTCTGTTATTTGTTTTGAAGGTCCTGTTTGTAATATTTAGGATTGTATAGTAACAAATAAACAAAAACACAGGTATTAGGCATTCAGCCCTTTATTTGGCAACATTTATGTGCTGAGGACATTGTGCTATGTCTTGGACAGATCAAGCAAAAGAAAACACTTTTCAGGATGGCAAGATGGTAAGGATTAAATGAAATGATTTACATAGTACTACATGACATGATTCCTGGGCGTGGTGTGTGCTCAACAGATGTTGGTCTTTTATTTCTCCCCATTTGCAGTCTCCCTCTTCTTCCTCTTGCTGGTTTCCCTATTCTCCTCTTATCAGTCCTTCTCTCACCAATGTAGTGACCTGAGATAGTGCTTTTATTACCTATGAGTACATCTTTAAAATGTTTCTTAACTACTAATTTGGACCTGTGAGTATTGCTGTACCTGTTGAAACTCATCTGTGATTTCTGGTGCTGTTCGGAGATTGAGTTAATTTATGGATATTATGACTTGCTTTCCCAACTGAATCTCTATTGCAATATGCTTAAGCTCTAACCTGTGTGATTCTAAAAGGCAAGTATTTCTTCAGCTCTGACCATTCTCTATTCCTTCATTTCCTCTAAGTAAACAGCCATGAATCAACAGTGTATTGTCAGAGATGACAATTTTAGATAGAGAAGTAGATTACTCATTTGACTGGAACAAGATCTTCAGCTACAATAAATTACTTACATGTTAAACTTATTAAGTGGAAACAGTATTCATCACAATGTGAACTTTTCTCTTTTAGTTTAAATGATAAGTAAAAGTAATAATTAGAAGTCCTATAGCCTTTGACTGACTAATGTTGATATTTTCTATAAATATTTCTGAGTGCAATAGTCAAAATAACTTACCATATCATAAATATGTTTCATAAATAAGTCTGAGAGATTCACTATGACTTATTAAACCTTTGCCTGAAATCTTTAGTATACTTAGAATTAAGATAAAAAATAGAGGAGAAAAAGAAATGAACAACTGTACCAAAGATAGAGATGATACATATTTTCCCTTTAATGGCTTGTGGTTTTCTATTGGATTATAACTAAATAATGTTAAATAGATTTGCATGTGTAGCGGATTGGAATAACAGCATGCTTTAGATACTGATGATACAAGTATACCCTTATTTTCAGAAAAGTTACATGCTTTTTGTTATATTATCCTCTATAAAATGTCAAGATGGGTTGTTGTGGTACATTTCTTTGAGGGCAAAGTTTGGGTGGAGGTGGTCAATGTGATGTGAGTTATAGGTGCCTGTGAAATATTAAACTGGTATGAATCTGGGGTTCAGAGGTAAGACTAGGCTGAAGGTTAACAAGTGATTCATCTTCATATATGTGACAGTAATTCATAGAGATGGAGGAAGTGTTTGAGGGAANGAGTAAAAAGAGTAGAAGACCTTGAAATGAGGGTTGAAGGATAGTTAAATGAGCTTGAAAAAAGAAAGTAAAAGAGAAGGCAGAGAATAGGAGTGGATTCCGAAAGCAATATGTTATGGAAAACTGACTGGAAGATGTGGCTAACAATCTTGAATGCCACTGAGAGGTCATGTCAATGTGGTTCAAAAAATATCCGAAATATTACTACAAGTCACTAAAAATATTACTGAGTCACATTTTCATGGAGATAACAGCAAAATGAAATTGGGCTTCATTAACTATTAATTAGAAATGAAAAAACAGGGGCTCTTGGGTGGCTCAGTCGTTATGCGTCTGCCTTCAGCTCAGGTCATGATCCCAGCATTCTGGGATCAAGCCCTGCATCGGGCTCCCTGCTCAGTGGGAAGCCTGCTTCTGCTTCCCCCTCTCCCCCTGCTTGTGTTCCCTCTCTCGCTGCCTCTTTCTCTGTCAGATAAATAAATAAAATCTTAAAAAAAAAAAAGAAATGAAAAAACAGATACAATGAACACAGTCAGTTACTTCTAAAATATTGCTTTGGAAGAGTATAAAAATAGGAGATAGTAAAGTAGTTGTAGGGGGAATAGGATTGGATAAAGTTCTTAGTTGTTTGATAGGAGAAACTTGAATGTACGTGCAAGCTAAATGGAAGCATCCATTATAGTGGATGGAAGTTGAATATACAAGAGAGAAAAGGAATATTCAAAGTTTAAGTTTTATGTGAGGAACAAGGATGGAAGGAATTTAAAGTATAGGTGGAGGGATGCTAACAATGTGAAGACATTGTACAAATAAATAAAGAGACAACACCTGAATGGAAAGAGGTTAAAGACCTACCTGTCTCTTATGTAAGAAAACAAATGCAAACAGCCAATTAGCAAGTGAAAATGTACTTACTGTATTTAATATAAGAAATACAAACTAGGGTATTTTAGAATTATTTTTAATAATTGATCATGTAGTACTCTCATATTATGTTTGTGTTTTAATTTGTTCAACTTTTCTGGTGGGACCATTTGACTGTTTTTATATGTATGTAATATATGGCATATCAGATAGGTATAGAAATCTAAAATAGAAACAGAAGGAAAACTTCCAAACTCATTTTATGAGACCAGCATTACCCTGATCCCAAAACCAGGGAAAGACCCCATCAAAAAGAATAATTACAGACTAATATCCCTAATGAACAGGGATGCCAAAATACTCAACAAGATTCTAGCCAATGGGATCTAACAGTATGTAAAAGGGATTATCGATCACAACCATGTGGGATTTATTCCTGGGATGCAAGAATGGTTCAACATTTGCAAATCAATCAATGTGATAGAGCACATTAATAAAAGAAAAGACAAGAACCACATGATCCTCTCATTTGATACAGAAAAAGCATTTGACAAAATAGAGTATCCTTTCCTGATTGAAACTCTTTAGAACATAGGGATAAAGGGAACATCTCTCAGTATCATAAAAGCCATCTACAAGAAGCCCACAGCGAATATCATTCTCAGTGGGGAAAAACTGAGAGCTTTTCCCTTAAGGTCAGGAACATGACAGGGATGCCCACTCTCACCACTTTTGTTGAACATAGTACTAGAAGTCCTAGCATCAGCAATCAGACAACAAAAATAAATAAAAGGCATTCAAATTGGCAAAGAAGAAGTCAAATTCTCTCTCTTTGCAGATGACATGATACATTATGTGGAAAACCCAAAAGACTCCACTCTCAAATTACTAGAACTCATACAGTAATTCAGCAACGTGACAGGATACAAAATCAATGCACAAAAATCAGTTGCATTTCTATACACTAATAATGTGACGAAGAAACAGAAATTAAGGAATCAATTCCATTTACAATATCACCAAAAACCATAAGATACCTAGGAATAAACCCAACCAAAGAGGTAAAGGATCTATACTCTAGAAACTACAGAACACTTGTGAAAGAAATCGAGGAAGACACAAAGAGATGGGAAAACTTTCCATGCTCATGGATTGGAAGAATAAACACTGTTAAACTGTCTATGCTGCCCAGAGCAATCTACACTTTCAGTGCAATCACTATGAAAATGCCATCGACATTTTTCACAGAGCTGGAACAAACAATCCTAAAATTTGTACGGAACCAGAAAAGACCCTGAATTGCCAGGGGATTGTTGAAAAAGAAAACCAAAGCTGGGGGCATCACAGTGCCTGACTTCAAGCTATATTACAAAGCTGTCATCATCAAGATAGCGTGGTATCGGCACAAAAACAGATGGGACAGAATAGAGACCGCAGAAATGGACCTTCAACTCTATGGTCAACTAATCTTCAACAAATCAGGAAAGAACATCCCATGGAAAAAAGACAGTCTCTTCAATAAATGATGCTAGGAAAATTGGACAGCCATGTGCAGAAGAATGAAACTGGACCATTCTCTTACACCATACACTAAGATAAACTCAAAATGGATGAAAGACCTCAATGTGAGACAGGAATCCATCAAAATCCTAGAGGAGAACATAGGCAGTAACCTCTTTGACATCAGCCACAGCGACGCCTTTCAAGACACGTCTCTAAAGGTAAGGGAAGCAAAAACAAAAATGAACTTTTGGAACTTCATTAAGATAAAAAGCCTTTTGCCCAGTCATGAAACTACGAGGCAACTCACAGGATGGGAGAAGATATTTGCAAATGACATTAGAGATAAAGGGCTGGTATCCAAGATCTATAAAGAACTTTTCAAACTCAACACCCAAAAAAGAGATAATCCAAACAAGACATACAAAAGACATACAGACACATGACAAACTGTTCAACATCATTAGCCATCAGGGAAATACAAATCAAAACCAAAATGAGATACCACCTTATACTAGTTAGAATGGCAAAAATTAACAAGACAGGAAACAAAGTGTTAACATGGATGTGAAGAAAGGGGAACCCCTCTTACACTGTTGGTGAGAATGCAAGCTGGTACAGCCACTCTGGAAAACAGTATGGAGGTTCCTCAGGATGTTGAAATAGAGCTACCCTATGACCTAACAATTGCATTGCTAGGTATTTACCCCAAAGATACAGATGTATGAAAAGAAGGGGCATATGAACCCCAGTGTTCATAGCAGCAATGTCCACAATAGCCAAACTGTGAAAGGAGTTATATAAAATGGAATATTACTCAGCCATCAGAAAGGATGAATACCCACTATTTGCATCAACATGGATGGAACTGGAGTGGATTATGCTAAATGAAATAAGTCAAACAGAGAAATACAATTTTCATATGGTTTCACTCATATGTGGAACATAAGGAATAGTGTGGAGGACCACAGGGGAAGGGAGAAAAAACTGAATGGGAAGAAATCAGAAAGGGAAACAAACCATGAGAGACTCTGGACTCCGGGACCAAACTGAGAGTTACAGAAGCGGGGGAGGGAATTGGGTAACTGGGTAGTGGGTATTAAGGAAGGCACGTGTGGTGATGAGCCTTGGGTATTATATGCAACTAATGAATCATTGAACACTACATCAAAAACTAATGATGTACTATATGCTGGCTAATTAAACATAATAATAAGAAAATAATTAAAAAATTGAAAACAAAAGAAGATAAAGAAATCTATGAAGTCATTTTATGAGGAAGATATGAGGCAAAATAAAATGTGACAAGTAACATTATTTATTTATAGAAATCACCTGAAGTATTTCATTACCTAAGAATTAAAAATACTTAACTCCAGTGATCTTCTGGAGAAATTTGACTGGTTTGTATTTAAATTAAGAACTAAGAAATTTTATTGTATTTAGTCTGAAATAAATATGTTTTAAGAAAAATAATCTGCATAGTGTTTAAAAAGGTTTATCCAAATAGTGAATTGAACTAAGTAGCTCTAAAAAATTGTAAAAGGGAAGTGTCTTAGCCTACAAACACAGAATTTGTTTTTATGTAGTGCTGTAGTAGTAATTGATGCATCAATCAATAAATCTTCGGACAGTTATTATTAAGATTTAAGATATAGTAGATACCTTATTCTAATTCTGTGCTCAACATCTTATTTTATGTTCATTAAATATTTGTTGGTGAGGAGAAAATGTACTGAGTTCTGGTATTCACTGTGCTTCAAAGCTTTGTTGCTTCTGTAAATTAATAAATATATGTATATATTACAGTGTTTATGAGCTGGGTAATGTAGATACTACATTGACAACTGTCTTTCTCAGCTAAAAAAACTGCAGTCTAAAGTTGGAGTCTGATGTCAGAGCATCTCTACATTGTGAGCCTTTGTGCACCTATCTAGCTGGCTAGCTTTCTTTTTACCCAAAGGCATGCTGTCTGGCTCATTCTGTGCCTTAAAAAAAAAAAAGTTTTAACGGTCTTAAAAACTTCCCTACTTTTTCTCTCATTGATTTAGTGTATAAGAATTTATTCAAGAGATTCACACACATACATTGGTAAAAGATGATCATAAGATATTATGTTTAATTGAAAAATATTAGACAGCAACTCATATATTCAATAGTAGTAAATTGGTTAAATGTTGTTTTAAAGAAATTTTTAAGGAAATGGGAAAACACCTGTGGTATATTGCTACATGACAAAGTTGTTTTAATAAGGAGTATATTCATTATGCTACCAATTTTGTAAAAGATAGACAATGTGTATTTATGTCTATACATATACATATATATGTATGCATATATGCATCATCCATTCTCTATCCATCTATCAATAGAAGCGTAAACACCAGCATATTAATAATGGTTCTCTTGATAGTAGAACATTTATTTATCATCGATATGCCAATTTTATTATAATTTGAAGCCAATAAAATGCCAGTTTGTTTTTTGTTTAATTTTATGTGTCATGACCATAAAATGAATTAAAACAAAAGTATCTGTTTTTGTTGTTGTTGTTGTTGTTAGGAACAGTTTTTTAAAGGACTTTAAAAAGCAGTATTTTTGTTGACTTGATAAATGATTTTTATTGGTCCCTGAAAAATTTGGACATCCCTCCTATAGCGCTTTACAAAAGCTGACATCTTAATTATTTTCATATAATGTCAAACACTTCCTAGAGATTTCTGGTCTCTCTGTAATAGCACTAAGATTCTAGCGGAGTCAATGGTGATTTAATGCTTGACCATAGCCAAAGGACACAGGTACAGTTTGACTTGGTTTTATCCTATTTTGTTTAGGCATGATGGTCACATATATTACCGCAATAGGTTGCCACCTCTTAGGTATACTATGCCCTTTAAAGTTGGATTGTGATTCTTCAAAGTTGGTGAAAGTAGTGTCATGGGTTCTGTTGTTATACTGCCTGGACTTTACCACTTGCTTTTGGTATGTATTATGTTGTTTAGGCTGCCACAACAAAATGCCATAGCCTGGGGACTTAAACAACAGAAATTTATTTCTCACAGTTGGAGAGACTAAAAGTCCACTAAGTTCAGAGTTCTAACAGGGTTCAGTTTTTCGGTAGGACTCTCTTCCTGACTTGCAGATGGCCACGTTCTTGCTAAGTACTCACATGGCATTTCTTCCATGCATGTACACAAGGAGAGAGAAAGAGCTCTCTGGTGTCTCTTCTTATAAGGATACTAATAATACTGGATCAGGGCCCCACCCTTATGACTTCGTTTAACCTTAGTTACTTTTGTAAAGGCCCTATCTTCAAATATAGTTATATTGGAGGTTAGGGCTTCAAAGTATAAACTTTGAAGGTTCACAAACATTCAGTCCATAACACTGTACAGCCTCTGATGAAGGCTGAATTTCACTCAGGCATGATTTTCTCACCCAACAAGTGGTCTTGAACATAAAACACCAACTTTACGGAAGTATGTGTGAATTAGTGAGAAATATATTATATGTCATATAGTAAGCACTTAAAACAATATGCTTATGTGTATCTAGCTATGATTAGGAAGTAATGTTGCTTATATTCCTAATAATTGAATATATTTTTAATCCTAAAGCTCATGTATAATTTGTTTTATTGAAACCAAAGTTTAAAATACTTCCTTTCTTATTTAGTGATGTTTAAATTGCCATGCAAATAAGTTTGGTTTATAAGAATCTCTCGATCCTAATGATTGCATTTTAATTTTAATTTTTAAATTTATTTGAAAAAATTGCTTTTAATTGTTAAAATGTAAAATAAGTAATAAATTGTGTATGGGTATGTGAACATGTGAGTGTAAGGATTAATAAAACTTAATTTTTTTTCCCCATCTTACCCATCACTCCAGGTTCATCTTAAGTGTCACTACCTCAGACAGAGCTTCCCTGATCCACAAGAAAATAATCCACATTATTTTCTTTTAAACCTCAAAACTCAACTAATTTTTAATAATTTGTCTCCTTCACACAGAGGTATCCTATTTGATATTCAGAAGTTTACGCATTGACTTATATTCAGACTGACTGAAGAGAACATTTTCATATGATGTTATTAACTTTTCATGTCAACTAAATGAGGGTAGATATCTCAGGTAGGGGTCTGGATTTCTTGAGCAGGAATGAATTTCAAATGCCACCGCTTTTGAAATATCAATGAAAACACTAATATAGTTTGAAAGGCAGTTTGAGAGAAAATACCATTGTTTCCAGATTTGGAAAATATATAAAGATAAATAAATTGCTTAGTGTCTTCTTGAACTATAATTCTGCATTTTTGGTAGTAGTGTTTTGAAATAAATTGGTTCTAAAAGCAAAATTTGATTTAAGAAAATAAATGTTAGATTCTTATATTGCATAGTTATTATTTATTTTATTTATTATTTCATTTTTCTTTAACCCTGAAGCATGTTGGAAAGGATTGTTGCAGCTTAAAAAGGACACAATGAGTTTTTCTATGAGATTCCTTATTCTTGATATAACAATACCTTTCTGACATTATATTTCAAATTACAATTTTTTTACCATCAAACTTAAGTGTTTCTGATGATACTTCCTATCTTTCAAAAGTATAGTATTATATTTCCTTTAGGTCTCAGATTCATTCTCGTCTCATCTTTGATATAAAGTAATAGTTTACAGCTATGTATAACATAGAAGACTAATATACAAATGACAAAATATAAAATTATAGTGTTTTTTCCTAAACTCTTATTTTTTTTAGAATATTTGTACTCACAACACTTTGATTCTAAGCTTTGTTTTCTTTGTGAAGTCCGACAAAACATAATTATAGGTGTGTAATTTTTCCCCTTTAGGAGAAAAATGAAATAAAATATTACATTCTTGTTTTATGGAAGTGCAGATTGTATTTTAGCTTTACTAGCTAAGATGGTTATTATTGTATAAAAGTTAGAGTCTGTTATTGCAGTGATGAAATAATTTTTCAGTGGCGCTGAAAGTTAATGATATATAGAAATGCATATAAAGGGGAAAGATGGTAACTTAAATAACAAACTAGACTTTTGGATAAAGTCTAATATAAATTTAATGATTCTACCCCAAATATGTAGCATGAAAAATGAAATTAAACAGAGAGTGAGCATAAGAGAGAGAGAGACAGACAGACAGACTCTAAATAAGGTAAACTTCACTTTCAAATTATATTGCAAGAACAGGTTGTTCTCTGAATTCAAGCTCCAAGGCCCTAAACCTATTAGGTCATGTGAGAGAACTGCTTAATATATAATTAATGAAAAAAAGGATCAAGGGTTGAGAGCTGTTGTTGAGCATCTCCTGGCATAAAGTTTGTATGAATTGGCATTTTAATCTGTAGTTCTAGAAATTCTGATGGAAGGGAGAACTGCCCTTGGATGTGAGTGTAAGAAGGATGGGTTTGGCTATATAAACCAAAGGGGGACAAGTCTAGTATTAGGCAGGCAAGGTTGACTCCAGACTATTGTCCCTCACTGTTTTACCAAATACCACCAGGATTTTTCAGAAGTATCATTCCCTCCTGCTGGACCCTCTTCAGGGATTCCTTGTGTTTGGTGGGACCTGGAAAATTTAACCTCCATTGCCTTTAAAGGGATGACCAACACACATCCCTAGTCTTTATGGCTAGCACTTCGTTGCCCATCAAGACTTGAAATAGCCCCATACTGCTACTGGTAATTCCCAATATTTTCAGCATTTCTCTTTCCATCTGCTTTAGTTATATCAGCTAGGGTATCTTTGGAGCCCTCAGAATGCTCCTGGAACCTGTTAAGGTTGGTTAATGGAGTCTGGTTATGCCTTCAGCTAACTATTTTTAAACCTATGCCAGGTTTAAATCTATCTATTCCTTGACCCTTGTGTGCACTATCATCTCTCTCTGTGTATTTTTTAAGTTTATTACCTAACTCTCTGCCATTTGTTCTTGATATACTGTTTTGTAAAGAACTTAGCATATACATTCTTCATGCTTCTCTGTGCTCTACACATGCACAGACTCATTCCAGAGCTTACAAGGTCATGCACTGTGGCAGATTGATTCTCTACTTTCAAGGGATGCATCACTTTGAGGATATGGACCTACAAGTTCTCCAGAAGTCTTTTTATCTCTGCCTCTAATATTTCATTCCTATACATGTCCTTGGCAGTTTGCAGTTCAGAAACTTTTGTTTTTTAAGATTTTATTTATTTATTTATTTGAGAGAGAGAGAAAGAGCATGCGCACAAGCAGGGGGAGGGGTAAAGGGAGAGAGAGAGAGAATCCCAAGCAGACTCCCTGCTAAGCATGGAAGCCCAGAGCCCAACAGGGGACTTGATCCCACAACCCAGAGACCATGACCCCAGCCCAAACCAAAAGTCAAATGCTCAACTGACCGAGCTACCCAGGTGCCCCGAGTTTCAGAAACTTATACAATATAAGTTTATTTCTCACCTAACCTAGTCAATGGAAATTTCCCCATTTGGATAGCTTTTCCAAGCATCTCTTTTCCAAGTGGTGACTCAGGGTATCTCAGGGATATAGAATCTTTTCTATTTTTGTAACACTGGCATCTTTAACACATGGCCTTCAGGGTTCTGAGACAGGTGAAAAAAAAAAAAAAACAACAAAACACCAGAATTTTCCTCTGGGGATTTCATGGCCAGCCCCAGGAACATCACACACCACCAGCCCTTAGTCACATGGGATTTTTGGCTGCCGGGGAGGCTGGGTAATGTGTGCTGAGGTTAGTACACTCACAGCAGAATCTCTGTCATCTTTCTATTTTAGGGTGATTCCCTTCATGTTTATGAGTAACTGCAGTAGCAAATGTCTATCCAGTAGGAAAGAGAAAGACTCTCTTCTAACCATGGACAGGTCTTCCGTACAGCTTTGGTCACAAAGCATATTACTTTATGGAGGAGAGTTGGATACCTGACAAAATCAGGATTCTATAAAGGAAGGAAGAAGCAGTGAATAGATACCAGACAGGTCAACTACGAGTATGATAGAGAGCCAGGGCAGAATGGTTTCTCAAAACTCAAGAGAAAAGAGAGGTTTGAAAAGATAGTGTAGCCAATCTTTTGCAAAGAGTTCAATAAGATGAGGATTTTAAAGATGCTGAGTTTGGAAATTAGTCCATAGTAAATTCAGTATTAATAGTCTAAAGAAATCATGACTATTTTTCACATCGTGGTTTTTTAGGAGTGCAGAGTTGCTGAGGAAATGGACCCATGGTATTCATTCGTTATGCTGCCCTCCTGCAGTTGACTTTCTTTCCTAAATGAATATTTCATTCTCAATGAAAATTTAAGCTAAATACAATGAACACTGAACTGTAAAGATAATATAAAAATATTATGATAATTATAGTTTACTTCATTAAAAAGTCAGTTCTGTTGAAATTCAGCATAATGCCAATATATTATTTGTACTTTTTGACTTTTCCAATTCTCATAGATCCAAAGGGAAATATCATTTATAAAATTGAAATTATTTATAATAGTGCAGATTCAAGCCTATGCTAATTGCTCTAATAACCCAGATAATTAATTATTATGCATTCCTAAAATGGAATCCCATTAAGTTATTTTACTATGATGGATGTAATCATTTTGATAATATAAGTAATCTACACATTTTTCTAGATTAATCACAGATGCTGTTCTAAAGCTGTTTTAACGTACTGAATTATAATAGTTTACTTATGATCAGCATCAAGGGTCTTTAAATGCTCTTAATCACATTCAAATTTTATCACTTAGAAGTAAATTGATTTTTTTATTCAAAGTAATATATCTAAGATGACTTATTTTCTACAAAACAGATAACTTGTATGTAATCACGAAATGAACTAAATAAGTATTCAGGCTATTAAATAGTTTGTATTAATAAAAAACCATGTTATTTGAATCATTGTAAAAGTTACTTAAATTAGGTCATCCTGATTTTCTACTTGAACTCAGTAGACTCCTACTAATTTATCCTATCTCCAGTTCATCCTACGTCACTAAATTCATCTTCCAAAGCAGGAAAACCCACCTTGTCACATCCCAATTTTAAAATCATATTGATAACTTCCTCTCACCAAAGGACGAAGACCAAATTCCTCTCTACTTTGATCCCTACTTCCCTTGCTAGCTAGCTTCATGTCCCATTGCTCTCAAGCAGAGTGCTTCCTGAGCCATGCTTGTGCATCTGCTGTGTCCCCTAACACAAGCATAAGATATCTGAGTCAAACATATTCCTGAAATATTAATCAATTTTTTATTATGGAAATTCCTTTGTTTTCTGTTGCTTTTATCCATCTTTTTTTTTTCAAAGATTTTATTTATTCATTTTAGAGACCACACAAGAGAGAGAGCACAAGCAGGAGGGAGAGGCAGAGAGAGAGGGAGAGGGAGAAGGAGACTCCCCACTGAGCAGGGAGCCTGATGCGGGACTTGACCCCAGGATCCTGGAATCATGACTCAAGCCAAAGGAAGATGTTTACCTGCCTGAACCACATAGGCACCCATCTTCATTCATTTGAAGCAGTTTGGTTCTGTACTAATGCCAAGAGGGAAAAATATGACAGAAAAAGTAGAGAGAGGAAAAAAGAGAATTTTTCTTAGATTGGGCTCTTGGGAGAGCAGAAAAGGCTCATGGCACAGTTAAAACACATCACAGAAATC
The DNA here is from genome assembly GCF_017311325.1 of Ursus maritimus. Lineage (NCBI taxonomy): Eukaryota > Metazoa > Chordata > Mammalia > Carnivora > Ursidae > Ursus > Ursus maritimus. Next base: position 23,036,666 of record NW_024423343.1, on the reverse strand, counting down.
TAATGAGTTAAGAGCAGAGCCCACTCCCTTTCCCTTTTCCTCTAGATAGCTTTATGGGGTCCAAGAACACAAGAGATCTGTCCTCTATTTCCTAAGTACAGCCCTAGGGATAGGACAAGACCCCAGCAAAGAAATTGCTGCAAGATGTGTCTAGACAGATAGCATCACCAAGTTTCAGCCCTCCAGCATGGAGTATGAATTGCCAAGTGATTTTTGTATTCCCAAGAATGAAATAGAAGTAGCAGAAAGAGAGCTATGAACGAAAAGTAGGCCACAAGATAGGAGCCAGAAGTTTTCATTGAGACGTTTGCAAACTATTAATACATTGTTTTAGTGATGCATATAAAGCCAGAAGGTATTTAGGTTCTTAATGGTCTCATCCCCAGTGTTGATATAAAATGGGAAACCCTAAGAAATTTTACTCAAAGGAGAAATTTAGTTATGACAAAGCAAAATAAAAAGGCTACATTTCTTGTGCACATGAAATTATACTCTGAAATTCACATCAGCTATGGAAATCTATACCTAGTTCTTTGTGTATATTTAAGTAATTGTATAATAAAAATAATCCACTACTGAGGTCCAATCATATTTTCCTTTAATAGGTGCCCACACATTTCACTAATGTTTGATAACAAAATGAAGCCTAAGATTTCTTTTTTTCTTGAAAAATGAAATTACTTTAATGCTTTTTTTTTTTTTACTCTTAAAGAAAACCTACATTTCTTACTTTCTTTGTAGGGGAAGTCTCCAGGTTAAATGTTGATCTATAATTACTTATAGGTCTTTCAGTCATTGTTTTATACACTCATTTATTCATTGATTCTGGAATACCTGTTTAGTTATTAATATATGTGAGGCATTATTATAAATGATGCAATTATAGGAATAAAGGCAGTCCTTGTCCTCAGAGAACTCAAAATGTAGTGGGGTAATGTACTTACAAAAACAATATAATAATCACATTAGGGGGCTCCTAATAGCAAACTGTTAGGTGCTGCAGAATATCAGAAAAGCAAACTGTTAGGTACTGTGAATTGGCCTTTGAGTACAAACATTGAGAGATGTATACATTAGGTGGGAGGAATTTTTTTTAAGAAAATAATTTGGTTGCTTTTTCGTTAAATGGAAAAAAATGGAAAAAAATTCAATGTAGTTGATTTTCATTTTAATGAGTTTATTTAATGCACTGTGATCTACTATCACTTTTTACATTAGAAACACTCTTGAAATATTGAATATAAAGCTTGTAATTTTATGCCAACTCATCCCTTACATTTTGTTATTGACTTAACATTTTGTCCTTGAGCTATAATTAAAACTACGTCTAAGAATTTTAATGTTTACTTCTAGGAGCAATCTCTCTTTACCAATGTAGAATGTCTTGATACTTAATTCTCCTGCAAAATCCATTCAAGAAAATAAAATTAAAACAACATATTCCTATAGCATAGTGTTTGTTTTGGGTGGTATTGTGTTCCCCAAAATGATATGCTGAAGTTCTAACTTTGGGTACCTGTGGATGTGATCATATTTAGAAATAAGGTCTTTGCAGATGTAGTCAAATTGAAGTCATACTGGATTAGGATGGGCCAAATCCCATATGACTGGTGATTTTATAAGAAGAGAAGAGATAAACAACACACACACACACAATACCATGTGACAGTGGAGGGAGAGATTGAAGTTATGCTACCACAAGACAAAGGATAACAAGGACTCTGGGCAACCGCCAGAAGTTAGGAGAGAATTATGGGGCAGTTTCTTCACAGCCTCCAGTGGGAACTGGCCTTGCTTTCAGACTTCTAACCTCCAAGAATGGTGAGAGAATACATTTTTTGTTCTTTTAAGTTACCCACTTTGTGATTCTTTGTAATAGTAGCTCTAGGAGACTAATACTGTATTAATTCCCATTGCCTTGTTCATAGTCTTTTTGGAAATGAAATTCTCCCCCCCCACACACAAAAAAATCCACAGATTTTGCTTTTATTGCTCATTTAAAGAGCTTGTGATTATTGTGTATAATTTCCCATGTACATTATTGTCACAGCAGTGTTGTTTGGAAGCAAGCACTGAGATGGAGTTTCACGTCTGTTTATCAGCAGCCAGTATCACCCTTCTTCTTTTTTTTTTTTTAAAGATTTATTTATTTATTTATTTGGCAGAGAGAGAGAGAGAGAGAAAGAGCAAAAGCAGGGGGAATGGCAGACGGAGAGGGAGACAGAGGGAGAGGGAGAAGCAGGCTCTCCCCTGAGTGGGGAGCCTGACGCAGGGCTTGATCCCAGGACCCTGGGATCATGACCTGAGCTGAAAGAAGACACTTAACTGACTGAGCCACCCAGGTGCCCCCAGTATCACCCTTCTAAGGGTAATTCAGTCCCCTGCTCTTGCCCTGTGCCTCAAAGGATCCTACCATTTGGAGTGACTCCTTTGAGAGTTTTAAGTCCTCCTCTGATATTTGGGAATGTCTGGGGCTGGCAGTGCCATCTGCTGAGCAAAATAAGTGGCAGTGTCCATCCCCGTTTCCTCTTTCAGGAGTCTTATCTGATCCTCTCTCCTGTGTGTGGATTCAGCCAGATTCCCTGAGGAGCTCCTGAACTAGTACCTCTGAAGTCTTTTTAGGACCCCAGTGTCAGCATCCTGGTTCCAGGAAGGTGGCCTGGTCGACAAATTTCTCCTGTTTATTGGTATAGTAATTCTTCCACAGGATCATAGGATTGGGCTGCCAGAATGATGGTCCTGATATGATGGTTTAGGGTGACTTCTCACTCACATTAAACATAAGACAATTTAGGGATCTGAGTGAAGGCTCTTGTCTATATATATGTGTGCCCTTCCCTGTCCATCTTCTGACTTGCAGTGCTAATTCTAGTCTAGAGCATTTAAGGACATTCACCTCCTCCTCAGGCTTGGAAGAATGTTTCAGGCAGTCTTTCAGGATAGCAGGGCCTTTCTCCTTTTGAAACTGCTTTTGAGACTGGTGCTACACAAATTTGATAGGACCTTCCAGTCAATAACCCTTTTTTGTTCAATTGACGTGGTTATATTATGCACTTCTGAGTCAGCCTTAAGCCATGCCAATAAAGGATAGACATTTTATTTAATGAGTGGGACTGTGCATGGACCTCTTGCCTATCCTCCCTGCTGCTGGTGGTATGTGGAAGATACAAAGATATAATATTCTAGAATTGCAATGATTATTGCCTGAAGAGTTCAACAGTAGTCATGTTTAAAAATGTGTTGCTTTACATTTATGCTACTCGCACGTTATAATGTGATGCTTTACATTAATGTGTTACCATGGTAACAAATGGTAAAGTTAGCATGCCCACAAAATAAGTTAATGTTCATGGTTTTCTGCATGCTCTGAGTAAGACTTGCATTTGTGGTCAATATCAATGAAGCATAGCATATCCCTTGAGAGTGTCACTGGAAGCCAATATTCATGATGGATGATACAGCGTCAGGAGCAATAATGTGAGCATCAAATAATAAATGGAATTAGAGAACTGCAGAGCCAAGAATATCTATATTGCTCAATATAAACAAGTTCCAAAGAGCAATGACATTGTGAATAATAATAGCATAGCTATCTTTTTCCCTGTGACTGGATAAAAGAAATTAGTCATGAATGGGACATTTGAGAGTAAAGAACAAAGAACTGGTTTCAGAATCTGAACAGGAAGAGATGGGGCCTGGACACTGTGAAAAGTCTTTAAGTTCACTGATTAGATAATAAATATATAAATACTTCTCTATTCTTCATTCTAAATCTTTATTGATAAATCATTGTACTTCACTGGACAATATATTTTAAATAAAATTGTTTGTATAGACAGGAGCCTTACAAAAAAATATTTGCCCTGGACCACATATCCCCTAGGGTGGTCCTGTCAGTAGCAGTGACAGGGAGGGGTTGGAGGAGCAGGATTGGGTCCAGGGAAAAGTTGACTAAACCTTAGCCAATGCAGCCAGGTTATGCCCCTCATTTGCCTGAAACAGTCTTGCCTTTAAGCCCCTGTGTCTCTCAGTCATTGGCCCCAGGAAGGATAAGACCTTGGGCAAGATGGCCCTCCACAGCAGAGGCAATCCCTGAAGAAGCCGATAGCTGGAGACCATATGTGTTATGAAAGAAATAAACAAATAATTCTTCAGTAATAAAAATAATAATATTTTCACGCTCCAGTCCTCCCCACCTCAAATTCAAATTCTCACTATTGGAAACCAAGCACTTTTACTTACTTATTTCCACTTTTCTAAATAACCTCCTTTTAAAATTGAATTTTTCTATTTTAAACTTTGTTTGTTCATTCTTAATATAGAAGACCTACCTTGCTTAAATCATTACACACTTCTTTTTCCTCCACCCGCCCACACACTCTTTCCCTCCAGCCTACCAGTGTACTCTTGTATCACAATTTTTCAATAATTCAGTATTTAGTACTGACATCATCTGATTATGGAAGTTTTGTTTTCAGCTGAATAAAGTTGTGGTAATATTTCCTTCTTTGTACAATCTTCTTTCCTCTTGGAGACAGACATCATTCCTGTAATCCAGTGTTCTGTTCTTATCTGGATCATACGCTCTCTGGGGTGGCTGCAGAGCTCTCATCTCAGAGCCTCCTTTTGGCAACATGCTAGGAAATTGTTTGACCTGTCTGTATTGAATCCCATTTTCTGGACACCATATTTTGTTTCCTCTTGATTTATCCCCATCATCTTGGTGCTGTATATTGTAGGAGAGGAAAGACTTTCTCTCTACTCCCCTAGATTCAATAGCTGGGTCTATAAAATAAACCAAAAACAGTCAGGTGAACACGCAAAAGGTATACAGATTTATTCACTTTTAATATTACATTCATAGAGACATCACTGGAGAAAAGAAAGGGAATACCTCAAAAAGTGGTGAGATTTAAGAGCTTATATATTGTCTCAATACGGGAAGGATCGTGGAGATAGAGGCCACTTAGAGGAGACTGTAAATGATTTTTAGGAAAAGTGAATAGGAAATATGATAGTTTGTGACAAAATTTGGATGTGGTAATGAGTTCTAGTCTTCTTTGCTGTAGTAAGTCAATCTTCTGTGGTTGTTGACATTCCTGGGGAGGGGATTTATGACACTTGAGTTGCTTTTGGAAGATCTGTCTTTAGGCAGATAAGGGGAATTCAAAGAAAGCCTCTTTCTGCATTTACTGTTCTCAGTGCCTTCAGCTCAAAATAATCCTTATGCCACAAAGAGACATTATTTAGGTAGCTATTCTGCCACCCTCCAGCATTGGCTTTATGAGAAAGAAGACAAGAAAATTTTGAGAACTTGAAATTTTGAAAATGTCTTTATTCCTCATACTTGATTATTTGAGCAAATTCCTAGGTCAAAAATAACTTTCCCAGCCTGTTGAAGTGTTCCTGCAATGTCTTGTAGCTTGAGAATGTGGATGGGCTTGCCAAGAAGACCTCATCATAAGGTGGGAAACCTCAAAAGATCAGTATTTGCAGGTGTTTTCTTTAAGCTGATTTGTGTGTCCTAGAGAAGGCCCTGCTTTGGCTGAATGGGAAAAGATGACTAAAGAATCTCATTCTTCAGAATTTAATTCAATTAATCCTTCTGTTTCCAGTGTAGATTCTCAGCAGTACCTGGTATCCTTGAGTTCATGTGTGCCATTCTTCAATGTCTTCAGAGGGTAAACATTTTGTCTTCTGTTAAGGAGTTTGTACAGGCTAGGAAGGGACCTCAGGGAGACTAGGGAGTCTAACACTTGCTGATGTAAAGTTTCAATGACTCTGCCAATTTTCAACTTTTACTCAGTGCCTTGGATTCCCCCATATTTCAGGGTCTGGGAGAAAGAACAGTCTTCCTTTTGGGCCCATTACCCCTGCAAGTTGTTTGCTTTCAGTCTTCTCTAGACTGCCTGATCAAATAGCATTCGTATGCTTTGTAGTTTCCAAAATTTCATCTTTTCTCCTCTGCTTTTGTTCTTTTGTGGTTTTTTTTTTATGATTTTTTTGGGATTCTGTTTATTCCTTCTTGTCATTTTAGTTTAGTTTTAAGGAGAGAGGTTAAGCGTGTCATTTAAATTGCAGCTTCCGGGGCGCCTGGGTGGCACGGTCGTTAAGTGTCTGCCTTGGGCTCAGGGCGCGATCCCAGCGTTCTGGGATCGAGCCCCACATCAGTCTTCTCCACTGGGAGCCTGCTTCTTCCTCCCCCACTCCCCCTGCTTGTGTTCCCTCTCTCGCTGGCTGTCTCTGTCAAATAAATAAATAAAATCTTTAAAAAATAAATAAATAAAAATAAATAAATAAATTGCAGCTTCTGATTAACAACATCAGTAACATCTTTATTTCTCTCTGCTAAAATATTTCTATTCTGGAAATGGCAAAATAGTACAAAAATTCTGATCACATATGGGAGAGTGAAGATTTTTATTTCATTTTCTATTCTAAAAGCAGTCCTAAAAACCAAAAATGACATGTAAAAAGCACACAAACCAAAAAAACCCACCAATTTTAGTGAAATTGAAATCAGCTACAACTTGAGAAGAATACTATAAAGAAAATCTCATAAAATATAAGAAATAATACAGGAAAAATGCAAAAATTGTGGAAGTAAGGATGCTAAGAGCATACACACTTTAAAATTTCTTGCAGTATGCACAATTTTTCAAAGGTAAGCTCACTATAGAAATGAAAATTAAACTAGAGGCAGCAAAATATTTTTTTAATAATAATTTTTTATTATGTTATGTTAGTCACCATAGAGTATATCCTTAGTTTTTGATGTAATGTTCCATGATTCATTATTTGCGTATAACATCCAGTGCACCAT
>NW_024423343.1:22914461-23029834 GCF_017311325.1 Ursus maritimus | reverse complement strand
TGCCCTCCTTAATACCCATCACCGGCCTATCCCAGTCCCCCACCCCCATCCCCGCTGAAGTCCTCAGTTTGTTTCCCAGAGTCCATAGTCTCTCATGATTCATTCCCCCTTCTGTTTACCCCCCCTTCATTCTTCCCTTCGTTCTCCTACCGATCTTCCTGCTATTTCTTATGTTCCATAAATGAGAGAAACCATATGATAATCGTCTTTCTCTGCTTGACTTATTTCACTTAGCATTATCTCCTCCAATCCCGTCCACATTGCTGCAAATGTTAGGTAATCGTTCTTTCTGATGGCTGAGTAATATTCCATTGTATATATGGACCACATCTTCTTAATCCAGTCATCTGTTGAAGAGCATCTCGGCTCCTTCCACAATTTAGCTATTGTGGACAATGCTGCTATGAACATTGGGGTGCATATGGCCCTTCTCTTCACTACATCTGTATTTTTGAGGTAAATACCCAGTAGTGCAATTGCTGGATCATAGGGTAGCTCTATTTTTAACTTTTTAAGGGACCTTCACACTGTTTTCCAAAGCAGCTGTACCAACTTGCATTCCCACCAACAGTTGAGAGGGATCCCCTTTCTCCACATCCTCTCCAACATTTGCTGTTTCTTGCCTTGTCAATTTTTGCCATTCTAACTGGCGTTAAGGTGGTATCTCAATATGGTTTTGATTTGAATTTCCCTGATGGCTAATGATTTTGAACATTTTTTCATGTGTCTGTTAGCCATTTGTATGTCTTCATTGGAAAAGTGTCTGTTCATATCTTCTGCTCATTTCTTGATTTGATTATTTGTTTCTCATGTATTGAGTTTGAGAACTTCTTTGTAGATCTTGGATACCAGTCTTTTATCTGTAGTGTCATTTGCAAATATCTTCTCCCATTCCATGAGCTGCCTCTTTGTTTTTTTGACCGTTTCCTTACCTGTGCAGAAGCTTTTTATCTTGATGAAGTCCCACAGCTCATTTTTTCTTTTGTTTCTCTTGCCTTTGGAGATGTTTTATGAAAAAAGTTGCTGTGGCCAATGTCAAAGAGGTTACAGCCTCTGTTCTCCTCTAGAATTTTGATGGATTCCTGTCTCACATCGAGGTCTTTCATCCATTTGGAGTTTATCTTTGTGTATGGTGTGAGAGAATGGTCAAGTTTCATTCTTTTGCATATACTTGTCCAATTTTCCCAGCACCATTTACTGACGAGACTGTCTTTTTTGCACTGGATGTTTTTTCCTGCTTTATCAAAGATTAGTTGCCCAAAGAGCTGAGGGTCCATTTCTGGGTTCTCTATTATGTTCCATTGGTTTATGTGTCTGTTTTTGTTCCAGTACCATGCTGTCTTTGTGATCACAGCTTTGTAGTACAGCTCGAAATCCGGCATTGTGATGCCCCCAGCTTTGTTTTTCCTTTTCAACAATTCATTGGTGATTCGGGGCCTTTTCTAGTTCCACACAAATTTGAGGGCTGTTTATTCCAGTTCTTTGAAAAATGTCATTGGTATTTTGATCGGGATGGCATTGAAAGTGTAGATTGCTCTGGATAGCATAGACATTTTAACTATGTTCATGCTTCCGATCCATGAGCATGGAATATTTTCCCAGTTTTTTGTGTCTTCTTCAATGTGTTTCATCAGTGTTCTGTAGTTTCTAGAATTTAGATCCTTTACCTCTCTTGTTAAGTTAATTCCGAGATAACATATGATTTTTGGTGCTGTTGTAAATCGAATCAATTCCCTAATTTCTCTTTCTTCAGTCTCGTTAATGTATAGGAATGCAACTGATTTCTGAGCATTAATTTTGTATCCCGCCACATTACGGAATTGCTCTGTAAGTTATAGTAATTTGGGGGTGGAGTCTTTTGGGTTTTCCATATAGAGTATCATGTCATCTGCGAAGAGAGATGGTTTGACGACTTCTTTGCCGATGGATACCCTTTATCCCTTTTTGTTGTCTGATTGCTGTTGCAAGGACTTCTATTACTATGTTGAATAATAGTGGCGAGAATGGGCATCCTTGTGTTCCTGATCTTAAGGGAAAGGCGTTCAGCTTTTCCCCATTGAGAATGATTTCCCTGTAGGCTTTTCATGAATGGTTTTTATGAAATTGAGGAATGTACCCTCTATCCCTACACTCTGAAGGGTTTTAATCAGGAAAGGATGCTGTATTTTGTCAAATGTTTTTTCTGCATCAATTTAGAGGATTATATGGTTCTTGACTCTTTTCTTGTAGATATGATCTATCACACTGATTGATTTGCGAATGTTGAACCACCCTTGCGTCCCAGGGATGAATCCCACTTGGTCTTGATGGATAATCCTTTTAATGTACTGTTGGATCCTATTAGCTAGGATCTTGTTGAGAGCTTTGACATCAGTATTCATCAGGGATATCGGTCTGTAATTTTCCTTTTTGATGTGGTCTTTGCCTAGTTTGGGGATCAAGGTAATAATGAGTTTGGTAGTTTTCCTTCTGTTTCTATTTTTTGAAACAGCTTCAGGAGAATAGGTATTATTTCTTCTTTGAATGTTTGGTAGACTTCCCCAGGGAATCCGTCAGGCCCTGGACTCTTGTTTTTGGGGAGGTTTCTGATCACTGCTTCAGTCTCTTCATAATTAATCAGTCTGTTACATAATCAATTTCTTCCTGTTTCAGTCTTGGTAGTTTATAGGTTTCCAGGAAGGCATTCATTTCTTCCAGGTTGTTTAATTTATTTGCATAACGCTGTTGATAAAAGTTTCTAATGATCCTTCCTATTTCGTTGGTGTTGATTGTGATTTCTCCCCTTTCATTCATAGTTTTATTAATTTGGGTCCTTTCTCTATTCTTTTGAATAAGTCTGGCCATTGGCTATCGATCTTATTTATTCTTTCAAAGAACCAGTTTCTAGTTCTGTTGATCTGCTCTGCTGTGCTCCTGGTTTCTAATTCATTGATCTCTGTTCTAATCTTGATCACCTGCCTTCTCGTGCATGGGTTAGGCCTGTTTTACTGTTCCAGGTCCAGCTTCTTGAGGTGAGAATATAAAAAATGCATTTTAGATTTTTTCTGTTCTTTTGAGTGAGGCTTGGATGGCTATGTATTTTCCCCTTAGGACCGCCTTTCAGTGTCACATAGGTTTGGACTGATGTGTTTTCATTTTCATTGGTCTTCAAAAATTGTTTAATCTCCTTCTTAATTACCTGGTTTACCCAATCATTCTTGAGCAGGATCCTACTATTAACGTATTATTATCTATATGTCTGTTTTTTCTAGTTAAGAGTTGGCTTGTGTATCTACCTGCTCCCCTATTGGGGGCATAGATATTTATAATTGTCATATCCACTTGTTGGATACATCCTTTAAGAATAATATAGTGTCCTTCTGTATCTCTAACAACAGTCTGTAGTTTAAAATCTAATCTGTCTGATAAGAGAATTGCTACCCCAGCTTTCTTTTGAGGTCCATTGGCATGAAAAATGGTTTTTCATCCCTTCACTTTCAGTCTGGATGTATCTTTGGGTTCAGGATGAGTCTTTTGTAGACAGCAAATGGATGGGTCATGTCTTTTTTTCTAATCTGCAACCCTGTGGCATTTATGGGAGCATTTAGGCCGTTCACATTGAGAGTGATTATTGAGAGATATGATTTTAATGATGTCATTTTGCCTGTGAAGTCTTTGTTTCTATAGATTGTAAATTTCTGTTCTGTATCACTCTTGGGGCCTTTTTACTTTTTTAGAACCCCCCTTAATATCTCTTGTAGGGGTGGCTTGGTGGTCACAAATTCCTTGTTTCTCCCAGTCTTGGAAGGTCCTTATCTCTCCATCAATTCTGAATGACATCCTTGCTGGATAAAGGATCCTTGGCTGCGTGTTCTTCTCAGTTAGAGCTTTGAAAATACCTTGCCAACCCGTCCTGGCCTACCAGGTCTCTGTAGACACGTCTGACGTTATTCTGATATTCTTCCCTCTGTACGTAAGGATTTTCTTCCCCCTGGCCACTTTCAAGACTGTATCCTTGGAGGGGTGTGGGGTATTGGGATAGGCCGGTGATGGGTATTAAGGAGGGCACATATTGCATGGTGTACTGGGTGTTATATGCAAATAATGAATCATGGAACACTACATCAAAAACTAAGGATATACTGTATGGTGACTAACATAACATAATAAAAATTATTTAAAAAATAAATAAAGTGATTACTGATATGTAAGAAAAATAAAGACTGTATCCTTGGATCTAATATTTGCAAATTGCACTATGATGTGACGTGGTGTAGGTCTGTTCTCATTGATCTTGGGAGGGGTCCTCTCTGCCTCTTGGACATGAATTGTTTCCTTTGCCAGATTAGGGAAGTTCTCAGCTACAATTTGTTCATATATCTCTTCTAGACCTGTCTCTTTCTCCACCCCCTCAGGGATGCCGGTGATTCTGACATCAGAGTTTCATTGAGTCAGTAATCTCCCATAATCTACATTCTTGAGATTGGATTTTTTTTGAGCCAAGTTTCCGTTTTTACTTTCTATTCTATCCCATCTTCCAATTCACTAATTCGTTCTTCTGCCTCATTTACCCTGGCCATCAGAGCGCCTAGTTTAGACAGCATTTGATTCATAGCAATTTTAATTTCTGCCAGATTCACTCTCATTCCCACCCTTAGAGATTCTATATTCTCGTTAGTATTTTCGTTAATATTTTTTTCAAGCCTACACATCATCTTGACCATTGTTACTCTGAACTCCATTTCTGACAATTTGGTCATATCCATCTCCATCAGTTCTGTGGCAGAGGCCACAGTCTCTATGTCCTTTCTTTGCTGAGGGTTTCTCCTCCTCGTCATTCTGATGAGAAGAGGTTGTGGGAATGCACAGAGCCCAAATTATTGACCAGGACCCAGGCAGTGTGCGCTTGTTTTATAGGGACCTTAGGGATGTGGGCTTCTTGATTTTTCAGCCTGTGTTCTGTGGGAGGGGTCTGCCATGCTGATACTCAATCAACCCTGTTTGGGTAGAGCTGCCCCGTCCCCTGTGAGGGGGGATGGGGATGGGCACAATGTGAACCAGTATTTCTGGGCTTTTGTTCTCTGGTGGCTTTCCCTGGCAGTTTTCTGTGTCTCTTCTGAGAGTCAGAGCAGCAGTGGCCGTATCCTAGCCTCTGTCTCAGAACAGAGAGATCGCAGTCCACTCTCTACTGAGCTCTCCTGGCCACTCTAACTCCGTTTCTGTTGGTGCTGCTAAAAACCCCGCAGTGTCCCAGGATGTGCGCCCCACAGACTCTCCCAGCCCTCCCTTGCAGGGCTGGCACGTCTCTGTCCTTTGTGCTTCTAACACCTCCAGCCGCCCCCGGTTCCCACGTGTGCTCCCGAGCTCCCTGTTTCAGTCTAGTTCAAGTTTGCGCTGGGGAGCTCCAGTTTTCAGTTTGGATGTGTGTGCATTCCCGGGCTCACGGTCTCAGTTTGCTTTCTCGTGGGTGCCGGTCCGTGAGTCCTGCCGGCTCCCCAGTGCAGGTGGCTACTGCTTCCCGGTGCCGGAGGGTGGTGACTCCCTCCCCCTTCTGTTTATCTTCCGATATCTGTGCAAGGATTCACGGTTCCCCGCTTTGTACCTCAATACTCAGTGCTGGAGGTGTTCGTTTGTAGAGATCCAGATGTATCTTCCTGCGTCTCAGGCTGATTTCGTGGGTGTTCAGGATGGTCTGGTAGATATCCAGCTCGATTCAGGGGACCAGCTGAAAAAAGGGTCCCCTACTACTCCGCCATCTTTTCCCCCTCCAGCAAAATATATCTTAAGTTCTGTTGAAACAAATTCAAGGGATATGAGGTGAGAGGCTTGAAAAAAATGAATAAAAATGTAAAAATAAATGAAGCTGGCTAGATAAATGAAAAAAGAGTCATGATATACATATCAAACAAGGTGGATACTGATAGACTGTAGACTTTCAAACTGTGATAGAAGATATGCAGCCTTTTTGGGAATCTAATTTTTAACAAATCCAAATCTTTATATACCAGATTTATAGTGAAAAAAGAAAAAAGATTCAAGGCTCACTCTCCCAACCCTAATCTTGCTTCCTGGAAGTTAGTCCTTTGAACTGTTTCTGCTTGTAGTGCTGCTGGTTATTATTTCCCTTAAAATCTAAGTAACCTACCAATATGACTATTTCTTTTTATTTTTATTTCTTTTTATTTTATTTATTATTTATTATTTTTATTTTTATTATGTTCAATTAGCCAGCATATAGTACATCATTAGTTTTTGATGTAGTGTTCAACAATTCATTAGTTGCATATAATACCCAGCGCTCATCACCACGTGTGCCCTCCTTAATACCCATCATCTGGCTACCCCATCCCCCCATGCCTCTCCCTTCTGTAACCCTCCATTTGTTTCCTGGAGTCCAGAGTCTCTCATGGTTTCTCTCTGATTTCTTCCCATTCAGTTTTCCCTCCCTTCCCCTATGGTCCTTCATGCTATTCCTTATGTCCCACATAGGAGTGAAACAACATAATAATTGCCTTTCTCTGCTTGACTTATTTCACTTAGCATAATCCCCTCCAGTTCCACCCATGTTGATGCAAATAGTGGGTATTCATCCTTTCTGATGGCTGAGTAATATTCCACTTTATATATGTACAACATCTTCTTTATCCATTCATCTGTTGAAGAGCATCTCAGCTCCTTCCACGATTTAGCTATTGTGGATGTTGCTGCTATGAACACTGGGGTGTATATGCCCCTTCTTTTCACTACATTTGTATCTTTGGGGTAAATACCTAGTAGTGAAATTGCTGGGTCATAGGGTAGCTCTATTTTTAACATCTTGAGGAACCTCCACACTGTTTTCCAGAGTGGCTGTACCAGCTTGCATTCCCACCAACAGTGTAAGAGGGTTCCCTTTCTCCACATCCTCTCCAATATGGCTATTTCTTGATTTGGGAACAATATAAACACTTGCAACTCTTTCAAACAGGAAATTTTTCTATCGTTGAATAACTTTCTTCCCTCCATTTTCGCTCTTCTCTGTAATTCCTATTAGCTAGTCATCATGAATGATAACTGTGTCTTTTCTTTCATAATTTTTATTTATCCTTTTTAACCATTTTAACTCTTCCTTTAAGTTTTTTTTAGCAATCATGTGATTTGATATTTGTGCTTTTTCTATTTTTTTCTTATTGTCTTTTTGTTTAATGAATAAAGCATACTTGAATCTTATGATTCTAACTAAAGTTTTTAATAATATTTCATACTTCCTGAATTATCATTTTTTCTTTTAGGTTTTTCTTTCTCAAGCTTTATCTTTTGTTCTGTTGTTTTTCACATAGCCATTGACCTTCCATTTTCTATTTATATTCTGTAACATGTAACTGGGTTGATTTGTCTACTGGATGCTTTGAGTGTTCTCTCCATTTCTAATATGAAGTTTTCACACTAGGACTTTCAGCAAGTCTTTCAGCACATTTCAGAGGTGGGAAGAATCTTCAGGCTTCAATTTGGGATCATCCTGGGGTACCCCTAAATGCCAGAAAGGGGAAGGCTTAAACTCCAGCACATAATCTTAATTTGGAAGTCCTGGTTCTGCTCAGGTCATTTTTCAGTTAATTTAGAGAAGCCGTGTACATGTAGAAGAGGGGGAATATGGGTACGATTCTCCTTGGCAGTGTATTCCAGGGTGCCTGCATTTTAAAATTAACAAGTTGGGGAGAGAGAAGAATGGATGGGGAGGAGACATGTGGGAAAGCAGATTGGTGCAGTTGTTACATGGGAGGAGACAGCCACCAGTCCCTTCTTCCTGCTCTCAACCCCAGTCTTCCAGGCTTTTCATGGTACATGCCAATTCCAAATCCAGTGCCTCTGTAGAGTTCTGCTAAGGATATATGCATTTTTCTCTGGTGCAGAGTGTTTGCATGTATTTTGAATTGTGACTTCATTTTTGTTTCATCCAATGAAGGCTTCAGTCTGCCTTCATTTTCCCAAAAATATCTGAAATTTTTTATCCACAAAGGATCATTCTTTTTTTCCTCATTTTTATGGATTTATTTCATTTTTATCTTGTCAACAATATGAGTATGAATTGCAACTTGGAATGCAAACTTCATTATCATTGGACCTATTCAGTGATCCCATTTAGAATCTTACCATCAATGAACCACCTCAGTACCCTCCTTGGGTGCTATCCATATTGTATCTATATCTATACATAGTGGGTTTTTTGGTTTGTTGTTTTATGTAAGCACTAGCTAAATACTGAACAATACCATCGGGGTTTTGTTTTGTTTTGTTTTTGTTTGTTTTTTAAGAAAATATCAGTATTGGGAAGTTATTTTCCTCTGAAACCATACCCATTTGTAAAATTCTTATTCCAAATTTTGGTTTGTAAAGTTCTGAGCACTATATATTAATTTGGGAATACATTTAGGAAGATATCTTCATTTGGAAGAACAAAACAAAATCTTATAAGTTATCATAATTTTCTGATGCTAGATCTGATTTCTATTTTTATCACAATGAAAATATAAATTTGCATTCCTTAATGTTCCCTTTGGTCAAATAATCTTAGAAAATATTTATAGCCATATTATTTTAGCTCAAACTATAAGGATTATTTCTTTAATTCTCTATTATACTCATATTACAAAAAGAATTTTTGATTATGGGAGTTTGGGAATATAAGGCAATCGACATTATGAAGATGAATTCCATTTACTGACTTAGAGTTTCATTTTATGTTGGCTCAATTGAATTTCCACAACTTAAATGTTATTTTAAAATAATCTATAATTTTATTTTTAAGTATTTTAAGTCAGATAATACAATTCTTACTCTACTATATTCACACCATTTAATTATTTCATTAATTAGTTATTTAAAGACCAGCTCTGTATTTTAGTAATATTAAATAGTTTATGTAAGAAATATGTGTTCAAAATGTCCAGTGAATTATAGAACTAAAACTACTGGACCAGACTATAAATATTAGGGGCACCTTGGTGGCTTAGTTGGTTAAGTGTCTGCCTTCCTCTTGGGTTGTGATCATGGGCCCCGGGGATCGAGCTCCACATCAGGTTCCCTGCTCAGTGGGGAGCCTGCTTCTCCCTGTCCTGCTCCTCCTGCTTGTGCTGTCTCTCTCTGTGTCAAATAAATATATGAAATCTTAAAAAATATAATATTAACATTATTTGCCTCATTCATTTTCATATATACTGCTATGAATGCAACTAAGTATTTTTAGAATTTTGTTTCTTTGTATTATAGAAAAAATACCTGTATATGTATGTATAGCTTTAATGAGTGTGTACATAATATTAAATATATGTGTGCATGCAACTCAAATATAGTCACTAATGTTTCAAGTATACACAAAACATAACTCATATGTAGGTGTAGGTAATGTATACACGTTTTCTTTGTGTATATATGTATATGAGTATTTTCAAGGCCAGATTAAGCAGAATGCTTAAAGTCCTCCACCCCTCACTCCATGCCTTATTATTCTGCACCACACATTGAGTTATACTGAGTGGTTAGGGTTAGGCTGACGCTTTTCATGCTGAAAGGCAGAAACATTTATCTTCACTGACAAACAATTTGGGAGTACTTTCCTTGGGTTGCAAGAAACTTGCTCTAACACAATTCTCATTCTATTCTATTATGAAGCCCTACAACATTTGGCTGGCATCTTCTTACTGAATTTGCATGTAATGAACCAAATGACACCACAGGTTGATTGTAATATATGTTAAAAAGTTTATGCAAAATTTTCTATCTTTGAAGTTTAGATTAATGTGGGGATTATTTTGTATACATTTTTAAGGAAGAAACATTGTTGATTTTCCTCTGAATATAAATGTAATATGTATTCATATTAGAAACTATGAAAATATAAGAAAATACCAAGAAAAAATAGTAATGCTTATAATCCTACTCAATCCTATTATTGAAGGTAATAGCTATTGATAATTTATGTGTCCTTTAATCATATTTATTCATAAACATGAATTATATATAATTTGATAGGTGTATTTGAAATCATGCCATTTATATTTGCAGACTTTTTGCTTAATTTTGAATGACATTTTATATGTCATTTGTTTTTATGCATGATATTCCATCCTATGTACATTCTACTATGTAATCACCCTTTATTGTTGGGTATTTATGTTATTTTCATATTTTGCTATTAGAAATTACACCATGATAAAATTTATTTTCAAAATTTTTATGTACACCTACATTTGTCTTGGCTGTTTTATTTTTTTTGTGTGTGTGTGTGTAATTTGATCATGCCCTTAGCACATTTTTTGTATCTCAAATATATGCTTTCTTTTTGATATAGAAGAGTCATTTTATTCTATAATGGTATTAATCTTTGGATTATCCTATATGTTGCAAATGAATTCATGCAGATCCTAGTGGTCTTCCTGAGTTGAAGAGATAGAGCTTGAAATTCAGAGAGGCCAAACAGCTTGGAGATTAACAGAGCTGTACATAGAACTTCAGATATCTACATAAGGTCTCTGGAGAATCCATCTGAGTACTTATCAGTGCATATGTGTGAAGGAACTACTAAAGCTGGGAAGAGAACCACCCATTGATTAGAGCAAAAAAATCCCTAGAGTTCATACAGGACTGGGAATACTCCCATTGTCACCAGCCAGAATGGAAAACCTTATCTTTCACAGAGCATGTGGTGATCAGAAAGGTTTTTTTTCATGAGTTGGGCCAAACCATTTTTACACTATACACTGCCTCTCTAACACAGGCTGAAAGCAAACTCCAAAAGATAAAACTGTTCCAAAGGAATGTAGCCATATCCCAGAATAATGATCGAAAATATTTATCAAAATTTAAAACTATCCAGAAACTAATGAGATAAAATCACAATGGCTAGCATCTAAGGGAAAAATTAGCATTTATGCAAATAAGCAGAAAAATATGACCCAAAATGAAAAAAAAGCAAAACAACCGAAACAACACATGACCCCAAATGAATACAGAAATATCAATCATTTGAAAGTGATCTGGTAATGACATAGATGATAGAATTAGTAGACAACGACATTAAAATGTTTATTATAGTTGAATTCCCTGTGTTCAAGAAAATGAAAATTTAAACATGTTAAGTAGAGATCTGGAAGCTATAAAAAACACAAAAATGCAACTTCTAATGATGAAAAATGCAGTGTTTGATATGAACCATGTCAATTACGTATATGCTTTCCTTTGCATTTTTGCTAAGATCATGTCCCATTCTGAGAGAAGATACTGCCCAAACTTTGTTTTAATTTCTTTGGTATTTTAATTCCGTATTGAAATGTCACCTAAAATGTATTTTGTGTGGTATGAAGTAGGAACTAATTTATTTTTTTATATTATTAAACAATATTCAGAACACTGATTATGTTCTCTGTCATCATATCATTCATTTAAAATGCCAGTTTTTAACACTTATGAGTGCAGGTATATGTTAATGAGTGTCAGTCAGGGTTTTTTCTTCTTCCGCTACCTCTATTTTGCAAAGCCATCTTTATCCAAGACATTTTTCTGCATCTCTCTTTTGGTCTGGCTAGTTTACAATCTAGATCCTCATTGTGGTTGTGCTTGTTCTGAATCTTGGTATTATAGTCTATTCCATCAGAGAAGGGAATGTTAATATCATAATATCCAGTTGTCCTCTGACCTGCAGTTTGGTTTGGTTATATTTGCTTGAGTATCTCAGGACAGCTTCTTCATTGTGTAGTTCACATACATGACAGTGGATTTTCCTCACCTCATGCTTAAATCCAACTATTACTTTTTTAATTCAGGAAGTGTCAGTGGGATTTATTCACTCATTCTTTCATTTTTTTATTCACTTCCGTGTTAGTTCAATACTGAATTAGGTACTGGTAATAATAATAATAATAATAATAATAATAAAAGATGCTGTCTCAGTGTTACAAGGTTTTTAACTCTCAGATGAGGCTCATGACCACAAAATAAATCCATAAAGCAGTATTTAATTCTAACTTACAGTCAGTGAAAAATCTTCTCACAAATTGAAACCCACTTTGTCAGACATGGATATCTGGCAGTGACCCTAAGTGTTATCCTTCAGTGTGGTCCCAACCACCCTACATAGCACATAAAATTCCTTAAAATATATTAATAATAAATTTTTAGTTACCAGAGTGAATGAGAGTATTCCCTATTTCAAATTCCTTTGATTATTTCAGTCAAGATTAGGGAGGATGTAAGGTTAGAGACTTATGTTCACATTGGCATCTTACATCAAATTTACTATATGTATTCTTAAGAAATTAGGGTATATTTTAATGATAATCTTACTGTACCATAAGAATGAGTATATTTTATTACTTTCTATGAGTAACTTCCATGATTTAAAAGAAGACTCAATTTTTTTATAGTAACCCTTTTTCTAATAAAATAAACTTAGAGAAAGTCACTGAACACAGTTACTGAGGGAATATAATAATAAGCACTTTTTTAAAAAGAAGAATTCTGCATCAAAGAATCCTACAAGCACCTTGTTTTTTCTCCTTATCTTGCCTTTTCCCTGTTGACAAATAGCTTTACCACTGATTTATTTACTATAAGGCATTTTGCATTTTTTATTTTTAATTCATTCACAAAACCTACTACTTACCCTTCACAGGGTCAGAAATGTTTTGTGTTAACAGACATCTTTTAAAAGCTATCATCTCTCTCTCTATCATCATCATCCATCATCTATCAATCATCTATCTATCCACACACATACAGACACACATGCATAATCATCATTAATATTTAAGACAAACTACCTTCTCTTTGTAGCCTTCTTTGGTTAGATCTATCCTCTAAACATTTATCAGCAGAAATATACTGTATAAATGTGACTGATATATAAAATGCATTTTATTTCATTCAGATTTAAAAATATGCATATATACTGGTTATCTTCTCAGAGAGGTGACACACTTCTTTAGATTAAGACCTATAGTCTGGTACTTTTAGGCAGCCTTTGAACAATATGTGTTACCTGATTGAATTTGCAGTGAGGAGGCAGAAGTGCTCTTAAATACCGTAAATTTCACAGATGCATAGCTCAACAAACTCTACAGTGGTGGTAAAACCATCTTTTTAGAATTGTTGGTTTTAGTAATAACAGTGATGATAAAATCTGTAAGTAGTTTTTCTTGTGATAATGGGATACTGCCCCTTATGGCCACCTTCCAAATCTCCAATATGCATTTTATCTGAAATTACAGCATGTGATGTCAATGTTTAAATGCTTATTAAGCACACTGACTGAACATCACTAAGTTCAAAGTAAAACTTAACTGGCTTAAAACACACTACTTGTACAGCTATTGCTAGATGTTTATGAAACAAGTCCAAACAAGTTTTCACTATAGTAATATTTGTTTCTTTGTACCTCTCAAGCCTGTTTTGATGACTGGCAAACACAGCAGGCAATTGTGATTTTTTAACTTAAAAAAAAATGCATGAATGAATGACTTCCCACTCCAAGAGTAATTTAGTGCTCCACCGAGTTGTAATCTAACAAAAAGTGTGTGCTACAGTGGTTTTTGTTAATAAACCATGCTATGAAGTATAGCAATTTTGTTAAAAGCTTGATTAAGTAATTAATAATGTATACCATTAATGGAAATTATTTTTAGATTGTTACTAATATTCAAGAATTAAAGAGATTGTAATTTTAAACAATTTGCCAAAAGACTGAAGTTAAAATACTGAATTTGGTATCATGATTTTTTTAAAATTTCATCTTTTCACACCATTATTTTAATGCACTGACATATTTTCATGTCATAATCACCTTAGTCAGCAGAATTCAGATAAATGAAGTGATATAAATAGAGCTCTTCTGTTAGCACAATGATATTGTAATGTTGAGAGCTGAATGAAATGAGGTTGTTAATAGAGTTAAAATCTTAAGCCCACAAGCAACTTAAGGCCATTCCTTTTTCCAGTTTTTACTTTAAAATAAAAAAGCTACATTAAAAAATCATTTTTCTTCTGACTATAGCCTTTTATTGCGCAAAGTCTAAAGTGATCCAAATGACACTGTATTTCTTGAACTTGGGGATATGTGTACGTATATATGTTTGTTTCTATATGAATATATATTTATGGCATTATTGTTTTCATAAATTTTAACACTACCCTGAAATAGTTTGTCCAGATTAACTTTTTATAAATCAATAACCATTTCACATTTTCTTGTATTGCATTTGTTGTCAATTTTTTAATCTTTCATTCACAGAGGATTCCTAGCCGTGAGTGAATTGTTCTGTTAATGATTTTTCAATCAAACAGAGGCATTAGAAGACTTTAATATTTAAAGGAATATTTTCATATTAGAAAATATAGTACTTTAAAATTCTTTAAATTTACGGTTCTTCACAATTTTGAAAACTTGAAAAATGTTCAGTAAACTAGCATATAATTATGCATTTTAAATAGTTGATGCTATGATTTAAAAAGGGGAATGTTATGTCTCCTTTGTTTCAATATTACAATATTATTTACCCAAAACTAACTCCTCAAAATAAAAACGTATTTATTATTTAAACTTAGAACTACTTTTTCCCCCCAAATTCTTATACACATAATACTATATGAATCATCAGGTTTAATAATAATATATATTCATTGGTTATTTTTATTGCTGGAGACTGAAGTTGTATTAATTTAAACCTTGCTGGCCCAGTTAAAAACCAAATAAAATGTTTAATATCCCCAAATTATACTCAAATGGTCATGTGGAAAAGTATTTACTATTTTAAAAGTCTGTGCTTGCTCTTAAATGCTTGGTCCTGGGAGCATTAAATATTATCTGTTGAGGGACACCTGGTTGTCTCAGTTGGTAGAGCAATCTTCAAGCCTCACATTGGGGGAAGGGTTTACTTAAAAAAAAAAAACTTAAGTATAAATATTATCTGTTGATTTATTTTTTACTCCTAAGAGATGTAGCATAAACTTTTGGAAGTTATGTTCCAGGACTTCCCCAAATATCTCTAGCACAGCAGAACCCTGGGGTAATGGTCATATTTACAGAGATAGTGATACCTGATTTTGGGAAGTCATTTTTATAGTTTAGAATAAAAAATTATCAAGAAGGTGTAAGAATTATAGTGTGAGGAACTTAATCACTTATATTGTCTTCTTTTTGGTACTTTTTGGTACCAAAGTAATTGAAGCATTTGAACTCCCAAATGTTAATTTCTCCTAGTCATCCTTTCTTTTAGCTAAACTTTCTTCTAGTTAAGTTCTTTGTGTTTCCAACACACGAAGGTTTCCGGGCATGCTAAAAAAGGAATGAGCCCCCTGTTTGAAAACTGTGATTCCCAAGTCCACTCAGGAATCAGAGACTGAGGTAGATAGCAGTCCTTAAATGAAAATGAAACCATACTTCACCACTTTTTTAAAGACCATTTGATGACCCAATAAGGACACAAATGAACATAATAGCACCTGGAGTAATTTTGCCAATTAAATAAGGACGTGTGAAGTAAAAGAAAAAAAATTAAAAATTAAAAAAATGGAAGACTAAACTGGAAGGTAGATCCTGGGGCTCTAATTTGAAATAAAGTTTAGAATACATCTTTTCCATATCTCTCCCTCATTTTTTATATTCTCATTTTTTGTGTGTGCTCACAGAGTTAATTATAAGTAAAGAGTAGAGGTGACTAATGAACAGTAAAACCCTAAAGCTATATTAAAATAATTTTATTTACCTGGTTTGACATAACAAAAAATAGAAATGAAGAGGATAAATGATTGTTATTATGTTTGTCATCTGGCACTTCACTTTTGCCCTATTCTGAAATGGGTTCTCTGAGCTTAGAGCTATACTATCAAATTTCCATAAACAACATATCTTGCAAATTTTTGCGTGTGTTAGGGAGAGGATGCAACCAAGGACTCTCACATCTAGTGGCTCCTTAAACAGACTGAGTAAATTCCACTGTATATTGGCCCCTGCCTTTCCTTGAATTTTTTACTTAAACCTTTCTCCTCTTTGTTATCCCTCCCTGTAAGTACTTAGGTTTGCTCTCCTCTCCGCTCATTGCCATTTCTTCATCTGTTTCCTATTTCTTATATTAGAGGTTGAAATTAAGATGCCTCCTGTTTTGAGGCACCTGGATGGCTCAGTCAGTTAAGCATCTGCCTTCGGCTCAGGTCATGATCTCAGGGTCCTGAGATCGAGCCCAGATCAGGCTCCCTGTTCAGCAGGGGTCTGCTTCTCTGTCTCCCTCTCTCCCTTTGCCCCTCCCCCTGCTCATGCTCTCTCTCCCACTCTCTTTCACTCTCAAATAAATAAATATTAAAAAAAAGATGTCTCCTGTTTTCATCAAGCGTAGTGTGTATGTTATTGCTCTGCTTGTTTTTTTAAATTTATTTTTTAATTAAATTCAGTTAATTAACATGTATTATTTGTTTCAGGGGTACAGGTCTGTGATTCATCAGTCTTATATAATATCCAGTGCTCATTACAACACATAGCCTCCCCAGTGTCCATCACCCAGCTACCCTGTCCCATCACCCTCCTCCCCTCCAGCAACCATCAGTTTATTTCCTAAGATTAAGAGTCTCTAATAAGGTTTGTCTCCCTCTCTGGTTTCATCTCGTTTCATTTTTTTCTCTCTTCCCCTATGGTCCTATGCTTTGTTTCTTAAATTCCACAAATCAGTGAGATCATATAATTGTCTTTTTCTGATTGACTTATTTCTCTTAGCATAATATCCTCTAGTTCCATCCATGTTGTTGCAAATGGCAAGATTTCAATTTTTAATGGCTGTGTAATACTCCATTGTGTATATATACCACATCTTCTTTATCCATTCATCTGTTGACGGACATCTGGGCTCTTTCCATAGTTTGGCTATTGTGGACATTGCTTCTATAAACATTGGGGTGCAGGTGCCCCTTTGGATCACTACATTTATATCTTTGGGATAAATACTCAGTAGTGCAATTGCTGGGTTATAGGAGAGCTCTATTTTCAACTTTTTGAGGAACCTCCAAGCTTTTCCAGAGTGGCTATACCAACTTGCATTCTCACCAAGAGTGTAAAAGGGTTCCCCTTTCTCTGATCCTTGCTAACATCTGTCATTTCCTGACTTGTGAATTTGAGCCATTCTGACTGGTGTGAAGTGATATCTCATCGTGCTTTTGATTTGTCTTTCCCTGATGCCGAGTGTCGTTGAGCACTTTTTCATGTGTCCGTTGGCCATTTGCATGTCTTCTTTGGAGAAATTTCTGCTCATGTCTTTTGCCCATTTCTTGATTGGATTATCTGTTCTTTGGGTGTTAAGTTTGATAAGTTCTTTATAGATTTTGGATACTAGCCCTTATCTGATATATCATTTGCAAATATCTTCTTCCATTCTGTTGCTTGTCTTTTGGTTTTGTTGGCTGTTTCTTTTGCTGTGAAAAAGGCTTTTTATCTTGATGAAGTCCTAATGGTTTATTTTTGCCTTTGTTTCCCTTGCCTTTGGAGACCTGTCTAGCAAGAAGTTGCTGCAGTAGAGGTCAAAGAGGTTGCTGCCTGTGTTCTTCTCAAGGATTTAGATGGATTCCTTTCTCACATTGAGGTCTTTCATCCATTTTGACTCTATTTTTATGTATGGTGTAAGAGAATGGTCCAGTTTCATTCTTCTGCATGTGGCTGTCCAATTTTTCCAACACCATTTATTGAAGAGTCTGTCTTTTTCCCATTGGATATTCTTTCCTGCTTTGTTGAAGATTAGTTGACCGTAGAGTTGAGGGTCCATTTTTGGGTTCTCTATTCTGTTCCATAGAGAAAACCAGAGCAGATTACTTAGAGTATTTGCTTTTTGATACATCTTTACATTGCAGTGATAAAACCAGAAATCAAAAACATGTGTTTTCCATCATGCATTTCTTCATAGTGGTCATATTCATTTCCACACATAGGAAGCATTCTATAAATGTTTCAGATGAATGTATATATATGATAACATATACAAACATGTAGTAATAATAATTTAATTCAACAAATATCTTACCAAGTGTGCTAGGGAACTACATTCTTGTTGGTAAAAAATAAATAAGAACTGTATGACATCTGAAATTAGTGGTAAGTGCTGTGGAGAAAAATATAGCAGATAAAGTCTCAATAACAGATTGGAAGGATATTTTTTTTAATTTTTTAAAAAGATTTTGTTTATTTGAGTGAGAAAGAGAAAAAGCTCAAGAGAGGGGAGGGTCAGAGAGAGAAGCAGACTCCCCACTAAGCAGCAAGCCTGATGCAGGACTCGATCTAGGGGCTCTAGGATCACAACCTGAGCTGAAGGCAGGCGCTTAACCAACTGAGCCACCAAGGCACCCTGGAAGGGTATTTCAACAGGTTGTTCAAGAGAGCCTCTTCCTTGTTGAAATTTTTTTTTTTAAATACTATTTTAGCACAAGGATCAAATGAATCACTAAAAAATTCACTTAGAGATAAAAAAAAGATACTTGTAATGGTTAATAGGGATGATAATTACTTAACAAGAAGCATGTCTCTCCTTGTTTTCCCTGCCCTTGTAGAACTGGAAAAATAAAGCTGTTTAATGGATGTGTGGTTTAAATACCCATTGGAAATCTAAGTTGCTATTGAAAAAAGATGTATAATGCAGTTACATTCCTTTGTTTATGGAGCCAGAGGAGAGAAGGAAAGAAACCTGAGGCTAATAGAAATAGATTACATCTCACTTATGGAATGTAGTTTAAAATAATGCATTTTATTGTGGATCTCCCTTCAGAATTCAAACTGAATATCATTTACTTTTTCTATTTAAGTAATAGCCTCAGGGATTTTTAAAAAAAAATCATTATCAGAAGATAACCTAATATATCATTGATATAGTTTCTTCTTATCACAGTATTATTGACAGAATATCATGTTAGCAATATCACCTTTTATAGTTTTGAGGTGATAAAATAGAAAAAGTTTCCCCAAATGCATTTTTTTCCAATAAAAGTAGTCTTGGTATATTCTCTTGTCCTACTGTGTCCTATTGAAAAAGAAGCAATATCAAATACTTTCCTGTGCATTGCTTTGAAAGTGAATATTTGTTTGGCCTATTTAAATTAATATTTTATTATCTTTTGAATATTTTGCATTATTTATTATATGATAGTGGTTTAATTTAAAAGAGTTCTCCAATATCAGTACTTTTCTACTAAAATAATGAAACATAAAGATGTAAAGAATTTAACCTAATTTTTATATCTATTTTTAAAGAACAGTGTATTTGACATATAGAAAGAGTGTGTTTTTAAAATGAAGAATATTTTTAAGTTTGGAATAAATCAGACGTATGGTTCTATAATTGAATATATAAAACTAGGTACACAGTGAAATTCCACCTCTTTCTGTAGTCCTTCTGAAGGGCCTTTGTGGAAGTAAACGTTTACTGTATCTTTGTATCTTTCCAAAGGTTTTATTCATATACAAACAAGCTTGAAAGGTTTTATTCATATACAAACAAGCTTCAATATATATTTTTGCTTGCCCTTATGTACCTAAAACTTAGCATATTTTAAAATTGTTCTGCACATTTTTTTATCACTTCTGTCATAGAGGTCTTTCTATATGTGTAATATAAATACTTCTTCATTTATTTAATATCTACATAATATTAAATTGTCTATTACACCAATATTCACTTATTTGTCTCTAGTTGATGCTTTTCTAGCTTTCCTACGATCTTTCGCTACTGCAGTGACAGGAATTTATGATGTTTTGCACATATAAATACGTAGGGAATAACCCCAGCATTAGAATTACTGAATATAAAGGTCCAGGCTTTTGTAATTTTGATGAATATTAATATTGCCACATTTGCCCCATTTTTTTAATTTTGTATTGTCCACATCAAAAATTGAAAGAAGTTATTTCCCGGCAATTTATTTTCATGTTTTTGTGTTTGTACCAATATGATAGGTGAAGAATAATATTTCAGGATATTTTCAAGTTTTACTTTTTATATTATAAGTAAGGTTGAGAATCATTTTAAAAGCTACTATTTGGGTGTGCCTGGGTGGCTCAGTCAGTTAAGCGTCCAACTCTTGATTTTGGCTCAGGTCATGATCCTCAGGGTCCTGAGATTGAGCCCCATGGGGTCCGAGCTCAGCAGGGAATCAGCTTCTCTCCATCTCCCTCTCTCTCTGCCCCTCCCCCCACTTGTGCGCTTGCACTCTCTTGCTCTCTCTCCTCTCTCAAATAATCTTAAAAAAAAAAAAAGCTACTATTTGTATTTCTTTTTCTACAGACTCTCTATTCATGTATTTTCACCGTTTTTCTTTAGGGCTGGTTTTATCAGTTTCTAGGAGCTCTTCATGTATGAGAGAATTTATATTTTCTGTGCTATAAACTGGAAATATTTTTCTCAGTTTCTTGTCTTTTGAGCCTGATTATGGTCTTAATTTTTAAATTTTGAGTCAAAAACTTAAAAGCCTTCTCCTTCAAAATTTTGAAGAGTTACTTCCACAACTTCTGATATTTTTATGTTCCTACATTTTACATTTTAATATATGTTTAGAATTTATCCTTTTTTTTTTTCAAGTAAACTGGGGATGTCACAAAATCAAGGAAATGCTGAATTCTTACAACACTATTTATATAATAATTCTTTCCTTCATGTATTTAAGATGTCACCTTTATCATAAGCTATATTCTTATATGTTTTGGGTTTCTGTCTAGGGTCCATGGAGCCTATTACTCAGTTTTAATGTGCCTGGTTTTCTTTATAATACTTTTTTTTTTTGCATTTTAAAACATAATTTGAGAAAAGACCCATAATATAATATTTAGATAGGAATTCCACATAGGATAGATTTCAAGTAGTTTTTCTATAATTTATTTTTAAAGTTTATTATACCCTTTTCTCTAAATTATTGTTACAAATTTTATGATGCATTATTAATGAAATCTTGAATTCATGGGTTATTTTAACATTTTAAAAATAGTTAATTTTGAGATACCTCAAGTCACATGTCTAAAATTGAATTTATTATTTTTTCTTAAGACTATACCAGTGTCAAGACTCATATCTGGGAGTCATCCTTGTCTCCTGCTTCTCACTCACTAATCCTATTGATTCTGACTCCTAACAGTCTCCTATTTCTGACTTCTCTTTAGCATCAGTCTTCCTTTCTCCATCTTTGATGAAATTGCCAGCATCACTCACCAGTGGTCAACAAGTCCTGCATGATGCATGAGGCTCTCTGTGTAAGTTCATTCTTCACATGGAAGCTAGAAGTCTTCTAAGGAGGCAAAAGTCATCTTGTTTCCTCACCACCACTACCCAGTTAAAGCCCCTAAATGGTTTCTCATATTTACTCTTGTGATAGTAGATGCTTTTAGGTTTTTTTATCTGTTCAGATCTATCAGTATCTTCCTTAGATGGTTAGTGTATGTGTGTTTTTTGCAGCTCTTTTGAGATATTATTGACATATAACATTATGTAAATTTTAGGTGTACAACATGTTGATTTGATACACTAATATTGCAAAATGATTGCTATTACAGCATTAGCTAACACCTGCATCATGTTACATATACCATTTGTTGTTGTTGTGAGAATATTTATGATCTAATTTCTTAGCAACTTTTAAGTATGTAATATTGTATTAGTGACTATAATCACTATTTTGTATATTAGATCCCTAGAACTTACTCATTCAAATTTGTACCCTTTGGCCAGACCAACACCTTTCCTTTTCCTCCATCTGGGAACCCCTTATAACCACCATTCTGGTCTCTGTTTTCTATGAGTTCAGCTTTTTTGGATTCTACATATAAGTGAGATCATACAGTATTTGTCTTTCTCTGTCTGATGCATTTCACTTAGCATAATGCCCTCAAGGTCCATCTGTGTTGTGGCACAATAGCCTGTTCTCATGGCTGAATAGTATCCCATTGCATATACATACACAACATCTTCTTTATCCATTCATCCATTAATGGACACTTAGGTTGTTTCCATATCTTGGATATTGTGAATAATTCTGCAGTGAACATGGAAGTGCAGATATCTCTTTGAGATCCTGTTTTCCTTTCCATTCAATATATTTTCCATTCAACCCCAAAGTAAGATTCCTGGATCATATAGTAATTCTATTTTTAATATTTTGAGGAACCTTCTTACTGTTTTCTGTCACCAATGCACCCATTTACGTTCCTACCAACAGGATACAAGAGTTCCCTTATCTCTACATCCTTGCCAAAACTTGTTATTTCTTATCTTTTTGGTGACAGCTATTCTAACAAGTGTGAGGTGATATCTTATTATGGTTTTGATTTGCATTTCCTTGATTTTCATTTGGTTTTGATTTGCATTTCCTATTGGCCTTTGTATGACTTCTTTGGAAAAATGTCTATTCAGTTCCTCTGCCCATTTTTTAATCAGACTTTTTTCTTTTTCTTTAATTGAGTTGTCTGAGTTTTTGATATATAAATTTGCCTCCACATCCTGACACTCCAAGTTTGGGTGCATTCCCCCCATCTCTTAGTTTTTTTTAATATCAACTCTTTGTGGAAAACAAGGAGGATGTGCCGAGATATGCTCTGCTTAATGTGAAGTTTCTTTCTCCTCTCTACTCTTTGTTTGTTGTTTCAGGCCAAACATAGCTTAGGCACTCTTATTTGTCTGGCCTGACTTTAATATGCATACACTCTGCACCCTGTACCTGGTGGAGATGAGAATTAAGTTTGCGTTTTGGATTGCATGTCCTACAGGTTTCTAAAACTGCATGATCTGCTCAGCACCCGCCAACTGACTACTACAAATATCTGCTCTCCTCTCAAGCTTCTTTATGCTCTGTACTTGTCCTCAGAAACTGCTGGGAGTTTCAGTCATTCACTTTCCTGGTGGGATTCCCCTTGGCATATACTCTAGTTAGATGTGATTCTTTCTTTCCTCAATTCAATTATATTTCCATCTTGTATTATAGAAGTTACTATCCATTGATCAGCTCTTTTTTTCAGAGTGGATACAACTTATTAATTTAACAAATATATCTGGCTGGTATTTTGAAAGAAAAGAATAAATGTATAAGCTAAATATGCCATTTTTTTTTTAATTCGAAGGGGCACATGTACCCCAATGTTTATGGCAGCACTATCCATAATATTCAAAACATGGAAAGAGCCCAAATGTCCATCAACTGGACAGGAAAACAGGATCTCAAAGAGATAGCTGCACTTCCATGTTCACTATATAATTTTGTATATAATATATATAATATATAATAATTATATATTATTCTATTATATATACAATAGCATATAACTCAGCCATCGAAAAGAATGAAATCTTGCCATTTGTAATGACATGGGTGGAACTAGAGGATATTATGCTAAGTAAAGTAAGTCAGAGAAAGACAAGTACTGTATGATTCCACTCATATGTAGAATTTAAGAAACAAAACAGATGAACATAGGGGAAGGGAAGGAAAAATAAGATAAAGACAGAGAGGGAGGCAAACCACAGGAGACTTTTAAATATAGGGAACAAACTGAGGGTTTCTGGAGGGGAGGTGGGTGGGAGAAATGGGGTAATTGAGTGATGGGCATTAAGGAGGACACTTGATAAAATGAGCACTGAGTGTTATAAGCAACTGATGAATCACTAAATTCTACCCCTGATGCTAATACTACACTATATAGGAACTAACTTGAATTTAAATAAAATCTAGAAAAAAAATAGATATGCCATTTTAAAACAAAAATTTTCCAATTGATATTTTTAATTCTCAGAAATATTTTGATTTTATATGCTTATTTCAAAATTATGCCAGGAATATTGAAGGTAATCTATAATTTTATAGGTATTTTCATATACAAATTTAATGTAGGTAACAACTTGCATCAAAATCCTTTACTCTGTCCCTGTATTGCTATTTCAATAAATTTTCTTTTACTAGGTCTCTAATTTCTTTCTTCCCAGTATCTCTTTATTATAACTTATATCAGTATATTTCATTAAGCAAAGAATGTGGCTGTTTTTTGAGGATTAGTTCATTTATATTTATATCCAATGGGACATCAGATGCCTTCCTTTACCATCCACCACCAGATGCCCCATTCAACTCTGAAATAATGAAAGCCTTACCTACATTTCTTCATTGCCTTGAGATTCCTTTTTTGCTAGTTGTTGGCTGTTGTCTAGAGTAAAACCTCTCTAGTGAGAAGATCATGTTTTCATGTGATATAAGTGTTTATTCAATACCTAAGTGGCACAGACATGAACCTATTTATACTTTAGATTCTGGTTGTATTTGTTTCATTTCTTCTTTCTCTCTTTATGTCTCAATTCATTTATCTGCCTGATACAAAGTAATATTACTGATAACATTATATCAGGAAATTAAAAACATATTCCACTGAGATAAAATAAAATCATGATCAATATATATAAAATTAGTATAGCTTAATCTAAAATCATTGGTTGTTATTGGTTGTTTTCCCTCAGCAAATGGATCCTCTTGCTCAGGTAACTGAGAAATGAACATTGTCAAAAAGGAGAACATTGTGTAAAGGAGAACATATCTCCTTTAGAACTCTTGAAATATACCAGCTGATGGTATCGCCATAATAATGACCTAATCATTTTCCTTTTTAATCTCTTAGTTGTCCTATGCTTTTCTCAGTCTATTTTGTTGTTGTTGTTGTTGTTTCTTTCTAAATGCATGTGTGCACACATGCATACCCAGCCCCCATTCCCTTCAATTTTATGTATTTTGGGACAATTTTGAATAGTTGGAAAGTTATAAACCTTTCAAATATTTTCTCTAATTTCCTACATTTTTATGAAATAGAATGATATGTCCATGGGATAATATTAATCATTAAGAATGGAATATTCTTAAGAAAGAAATAATATGATTAAAAAATGGGCAGAGGCCTTGAATAGACATTTTTCCAAAGAAGATATACACATGGCCAATAGACATGAAAAGATGCTCAACATCGCTGATCATCAGGGAAATGCAAATCAACAGCATGATAAGATATTATCTCACACCCATCAGAATGGCTAGTATCAAAAAGATAAGAAATAACAAGTGTTGGCAAGGATGTAGAGAAAAAAGAATGCTTCTGTGCGATTAGCAGGAATATAAATTGGTGCAGGCACAATGGAAAACGGTATGAAGGTTTCTCAAAAAATTAAAAATAAAATTACCGTATGATACAGTAATTCCATGTATGGGTATTTACCCAAAGAAAACAAAAACACTGATTCAAAAAGACATATGTAGCCCTATATTTATTGCAGTATTATTTACAATGGATTAGACATGGAAGCAACCTAAGTATCCATCAATTGATGAATGGAAAAGATATAGTGCATGTATATATATACAACGGACTACTACTCATGTATAAAAAAGGATGAGATCTTACCATTTGTGACAGCATGGATTAATGTAGAGAGTGTTCTGCTAAGTGAAATAAGTCAGAGAAAAACAAATACCATAGGATTTCACTTTTATGTGGAATCTAAAAAAAAAAAAAAAAAAAAAAAAAAAAAAACCAAACGAACAAATAAACAGAAAAAGCAGAAACAGACCCATAAATACAGAGAACAAACTGTTGGTTGCCACAGGGGAGGGGTTAGGGATGGATAGACAAAATGGATGAAAGGGACTGGGATATAGAGACTTCCACTTATGGAATGAATAAGTCAAGGTGATGAAAGATACAGCATAAGGAATACAGTTAATGGTATTATAATAGTGTTGTATGGTGACAGATGTTAGCTATACTTATGGTGTGCATACCATAATGTATACACTTATCGAATCACTATTATACACCTAAAATTAATGTAATATTGTGTGGTAACTATACCTTAATAAAATATACATGCATAGTATCAAAAATTATATATATATATGTATATATATACACACACATATATAAAAATCAAAAAAAGAATGGAATATTTTGAAAACTTAAAAATTGCTGATTCTTCTCAGGATATGATGTATGGAAAAATCAGAATGGAAAGTAAGGACAAGGAAAGTTATAAATGGTAAAATGAAAATAAAAAGCAGATTATACATCTTTCATGAGTATATATTTGAAAATTCAATAAAATCTGCATACTGACTGGTCTAATCCCACTAAATTACTTTTCTTCTCAAACTTAAATGCATTTGAAATGCATTCTTTTCATTTGTATGCACAAACATAATCCTATTATCCCTTTGTAGAAGTTTTTTTCTTTCCTAATGAGGAAGTCAGAAGAATAAAGTGCTATTTATAAGTGTTTCGTGAGTTTTTATTTCTAAAGAATGTTTTCCACTTGAAATGTAAGAAATTTTCCTCTGAAAACAGCATTACAGTGTAACAGATTAAATAGTGATCATGTAACTTAATACTTTGTCAGTTGTAAAATTGTAAGTTTTATCAGTTTTTATAAGCATATTAGTACTTGAATAAATATAAGCATATTAGTGACTGATTAACAATGAAAATCGGCTCTCTTTTACAGTGATTCCCTTTTACCTCCCATTAAAGCATTATACTAACAAGTTCTAGAAATTAATGTGTAACAGAAGAACTTATTATTATATATTCAAGTGTAGGATATCTTTTAAATATCACCAAAAATTTGGTTTAAAAAACCCAACATACAGTTTTATGATGAAACGAACAAATTAGAAGCTTTTTATGACAAATATTATTAAATGTTAATAAAATGTTTTAATTACTTATATTTCTTTTTTTAAAAAGATTTTATTTTTAAATAATCTCTACACCCAGTGTGGGCCTTGAACTCACACCTTGAGATCAAGAGTCACACACTCCACCGATGAGCCAGCCAGGTGCCCCAGATTACTTGTATTTCTTGATTTAGCTTTATTCATTCTACAAGCATTTTAATAAACACTTTCTGCATGTTATTATGTGCTAGTGTTGTGGAGATAAAAAAAGGAACAGCAATGTAAGATATAAAGTATCCTCAAGGGTTTTATATTCTATTTAAAAATATTAGCAAGACAATATGGTTCTGTCACAAAAATATAAATCATAGACAGATATGATAATTTTGGTTCTTTGAGCGATTTGGCTAGGCTCAGAATTTCTATTTTAGTCAGTATTTTTTATTATAGAAAATTCCAAACACCCACAAAAACAGAATGGTGCAATTGATGTGAAAATGGGGTTCAGAGCCCACCGCCAAGGAAGAGTTCTTGAGATGTCTTCCGTGCTTAATTTAGGAGGTTTTATTAAAGCACGGGACAGGACCCATGGGCAGAAAGAGCTGTACTGGGGTTGTGGTGGGTGACTGATTATATACTTCCACTTTGGGAGGGAGTTACAGACAGCACAAGCCTCCAAAGAATTTTGGAAACAAGGTTTCCAGGATCCTGAAGGGGATAGCTATTGTTAGGAAAAGGTCATTTGTTACTGTTTAGTAAAAACTCAATCATAAAGCCCTTCAGATGTGTATCAGTGGGCCATATGCTTGGAGGATGATTGCTAACATATATCTTAGTCAGTAGAGAAAAAGGAAGTTTCCAAAGGAATTTTTATGTGTTAAAGAAGACTTACAGGATCCTGGGGGGTTAGGATAATGTTTACCTAAGATTGCCTTTTTCCCTTAGTAAAGTGTCAACGTCAAGGCAGCTAAGTTCCTAGAGGAAGGTCTCTCTACCTGTTTCAAGGACTTGTCAAAGGGCTGTAGGCAGTAAGGAAATTTAGTTTTTTCTTTTACCTTTGTTCTCCATAGCACACTGAACATTCATGTGCTATTACTCAGTTTCAAAACTATCAGCTTTAAGTCATTTAAATTTTTTGTCTCTTCTCCCCTTCTATTCCTTCTCTCTATTCCTTCTTTACTGAAATGTTTTAAAGCAAATCCTGACATCGTAACATTTCACTCATAAATACTTCATTATATTTATCTAGTAGATAATAAGTTTAAACAATAACCATAATAGTATTATTACGTGAACAATAATTACTTAATATCATCTAAGATCTAATCCTCATTCAATTTCCTTCAGCTGTATAGAATTCATTTTAGCTATATAAACTGTGGGTGAAATAGTCCAGAAATAAGTATTAATTTTATCCTTTCATCAAAATAAGAAGAAAATCATATATCTAGTTTTCTATGCCTTTATCTTCTAAAGCAAAATAACAACTGTCATCCTACAGAGATCACCTCTTAATTATCTACACAATTTCTAAATGGAATGGCTATGTTTATTCTCATTTCGACTTAGAAGGTCAGTAAGTGCATAAACTTCTTGCTTTGTGATGGCAATGTGATGTCATGCAGGTTTTCAGAGAAAGAATGCAATTAGTGTCAGGTGCATCAAATCACTGCAGGTAATTGCAATCATTTTTAAGCAAAACAAGAGGAAAGAGAAGTCTCATAGACTTAAAAAACAAAAAAGTTAAATGGCAGCTTACATGGGCCGTTGCTATTCAGCAACCAAATTACAGTGGAAGGAAAGATTATAACAAATTCAAATTGCATTACTTATCTAAAACTCATATTCTAATTTTTAAAAAAGTGCTTGTTTGAATACTTACAAATTTATCTAAATCACAAATTATGTTTTATACTTTGAATGTTGGTCATATTTTAAAAGATTACCTCAATATATTTGTAAAACTATAGCACACATTTTAAATTTAGCTATTCTCACAATAAGAAGGGTGGAACATGCTAAAAAAACATGCAAAACCTTGTAAAATTTTTATTGTTTTTTTTTCTAAAGATATAGTTTCCCAGTGGAGTATTAGTTTAAGGATTTATAGAGATATTTTTTGCAAATTATAAATATGTAAATACATATTCAATTACTTCAAAGACTAAAACCTGGCTAATGTCCAACAAGGGACACTTAGAATTGGTCTTACATTACTTTGAGTGATAATCAGTATTTTAAACATAGTATTCTGCTAGGATGCTTATGATTCTTAAAGGTATTTTCTTGCATTTTTTCCTTTTATTAGGCCATAAATCCTACATACATAAAAATCAACCATAAAAGTTAAGTGAGATTCAAAGGTAAAATTGGAAACTGTTCTATATCCTACCCAGTCTCAATATAGACACATATTGCTTATATATTATAAATTTTGAATTGTGTATACAATATTCACTGAGGAAACCAAATGTGTGAAATCATATCCTCATGTCTATTCTAATTACCCTTTTATTTGTAATTTTTCTTTTATTATGACATCTCTATAGGAGAAAAGGGATGTTGAATAAATTTGTGGATCCCAGAAAAAGAGTCTAGAACATAATGAAGTATTAGGATATGGATAGTCAGAAACAATAGTGGAATGTTTATTATTTGGAAAAAAAAATAAAGCTAGAAACCATGTTACAAAATTTTAATTAACTTGAGCTAACAAAAGGAATAATGTAGCATTTTTTCCTTCATAGTGTGTGTGTGTGTGGAAATTTCCTCTACCCTTCAGAGTCCTTCCAGCTGGACTACGAATCAAATTGACATGAGACAGATTAACAGGAGAAAATCAAATTTAATAGCCTGTGTACAGAGACTCCACATAAACATGGAAATTCCAAAGACAATGAGGTAAATAAGCTAAGGACTGGAGTAGGGGTCTCAGAATGCAAAGGGAAGAAAAACCATTAGCAGGAAGTTGAAGGTGGGCTGAGTGGAGGCCTCACAGCCCAGAGGTTTCCCCAGTTCACCCAACAACAGTTACTTTTCTTACATGTAGCTACTTTGGACCATCTCTATTTTTAGTTCTTCTGGTGATACAAGTTGTGTGTGTGTGTGTGTGTGCGTGCACGCACGTGCGTGTGTGTGTGATGATACACCACCTCTGAGCAAAATATACTGTTTCTCCAAAATGGAAGGTGATAATTAATTCTCTTTACTCTTTGAACTTTCTGTCCCTTAAGATAATATTTATTTTTTGTTTTTGTTTTATCATTTGGAGATAAATTTATAAATTCATACTAAATTTAATTAATAAAAGTTAACCTTTATTTCTGTATCCATCTATTTAAAAGTTATCTTTGACTTCATACAGTGAATGTTGAGGAATTTAGCATCTATTAACTTTTTTCCAGTCTCCCTCCACGTCTCAAATTCTGCCTGATATGCTAGTACTTTAATAATTTCAAGTATTAAAATATATATTAGTTATAATTATCTTCAATTTTTTACTATACATTCATTCTGAAAATGGATTTCAATAAATAGTATTATGTAGCTACTATTGACTAGGTAATGTGGTTGTTTTTGTGGGTAAAAGAATATAATTCTTTACCTATAGCCAAATGTTCCGCCTGTAGGGGTATGTATATGCATGCATATAGAACAATAGGAATCTCTTTTCTTAAATTTAATCTCTTGCTTAAAATTACGTCATATTTTCAATTGCTATATTTGAAAAAGAACTTTTAAAAACAATGTTCTGTTTTTCCAAGAATTTCCACCTACACTTATATTTGTCAGAAAAAAAATCTGTTTTCCATAATATTACTAATATATTCTGGTTCTCTTATCACATATCTTGAATGTGCTAATCAGAAATAATGTCTTACTAGATCCTTTGTCAGCTGTTATTCTGGAATTTTTCTTTGTTGTATTCCTATCTTATATACAAAGTTTCTTGAATTTCAGTTTATGTCCGTTCCTCTCTTGAGTTCCTCATTCATTGTGTTTGAGTAAAAATGTCTTTCAGTAATTTTAAAAGAAAAAAAAGCATGGAAATACATTTTCTAAATTTCTACATGTTTGAAATGTCTTTTTTTGCTTTTATTATTTCATTGATAATTTCATTGCTGGAGATTTCAATATTCAAAATAATCTCTCACAAAATCATTTCCCACTGAAGACATTTTTCCATTGTCTTTCAGAATTCTGAGTTGCTAATGAGGTATCAAATGCTAACTGACTTTTTCTTGGGAGGATGGAGAGGGTAAGGTTCTGATGGGGTTTTGGAATATAGGGGAGGTTCAGTAGGGTGGAGTCTGGATACCATGACCAAGAAAGAATTCTTGAGACATCTTTGGTGCAAAATGGTGGTTTATTAAAGCATGGTGACAGGACCTGTGGGCAGAAAGAGCTGCACCGGCTGCGATCATGAGGAATGGCCCATTATATACCCTCAAGTTGGGGAGGGGGTTAGGGATAGCGTAAGTCTCTAAGGAATTTTGGAAGCAAGGTTTCCAGGACCTTGAGGGGGCTAGCTATTTTTGGGAAAAGGTCATTTATTACCATCTAATAAAACCTTAGTCATGAGACCCTTCAGATGTATATCAGTGGGCCATATGCTTGGGGGATGATTGCCAACATGTTATCTTGGGGGGGGGGTTAGAGATAAAGTTTTCAAAGGAATTTATATATGTTAAAGTAAACTTATAGGATCCTGGTTGGGGGAAGGGGGTCAGGCTAGGATTGCTTTTTGCCCTCAGCAAACTAACTAACACTGAAGTAGTTGAGTCCCTAGAGGAATGTCGTTCTGCCTGTTTCAAGGACTTGTCAATGGGCTGTAGGTAGTAAGGAAATTTAATAATTTTTCTTCTGTTTTTGTTTCCCATATCAGTTTTGCTGATTACAGGGCCCATATATGTGGGAGTACATGTAGATTGGCAAAGCTGCTCCTTCTGCTCTGCTTACCTGTCAATTATGGAGAGAGAGAAGGAAGGGGAGCTTTGTCACTAAAAAGGAAACAGCATCCACCTTCATTAAGCCTTGCCTTCTCTTGGGCTGACCTTATTTATGACTCTCTTTGCTTGGGTTAATCTGCTGTGGTATCCCATTCACATTCTCTGTACTTGAACAAATGTCTTTTTTCCTTGCTATTATTTCAGTGATTGAAAGATAGAAGGAGGTAGCAGAGGGCAAAACATGTGCCCAGTCCATCATCATGAACCAGAAATTTAAAACGTATTTGAGAATGTTGTTAACTTTTTAAATCATAAAAAATCTATGAGCAAACTTAATATATGAGTGAAATAACTTAGGTGGAATTACTTGAAATTACTACAGTGACAATTTGTTACATAAGTCTTGCAGCACATGAGATAGAGAAATAGTTTGTGATGTAACAGCAATCATTGCATTCTAACATTTATTGAACATGTCTTTTATCAAGCACTGTTTTGAGTACTTTACATTTATTAACTTTATTCATATAGACAAGACTCCTATGAATTTTATACCACTATTAACGCTATTTTACAGAAACTAAACCTAAAACAATTAAGAGACTTATTCAAGGTGAAACAGCTCCTACATGACAGATCCAAGAGTCAATCCTGTAGTCTAGTCCCTGAGCCTGTGTACTTAATTACATCACTACTGTGATAAAAGTATTATAATCACAAAAATAAAATTATGTATGAAAATTCAAAATTTACTGGTTGTTTTATGGTCACTAATACAAAAATATTTTCAATAAATTTGGTAATAAAATAATTTTTTTGGAAGAGTTGTTCAAATGTATACCTACCGCTAGTACTACCACATGCTAGTTCTGCACTAGTGTCCATTTATTTACCTTTTTGCTCTTCAGTTCTCTTCTCTATTACATGTTCATTTCATTCCTCATGAAATATGTATTAAATGCTACTTTCTGGGCTCAATTCTAGGAACACAGGAGATAGTGATGAACAGAGGACAGAGTTATTTTCTTCAGGGAATTTATAGTCTAGAGGAAAAAACAGTCCATTAGTCAGTACAAACTCAATATAGACTTCTGCTTTCAGCAGAGAAAGTAGCTTGTTTCTGAGCAGTTCTTCCATTCAGAAATGGTAACCCGGACAAAATAAAAAGTATCACTTGTTAGAAGGCATAGGGGAACATTCCCAAGTAGCAAGATTTGCAGAAGTCAAAATCCTGGAGAGAAGGGAACTCTAAATAGGGGAACCTGACAGCTGAAGCTGTTTTTCTTCTTGTTGATTTCACTCCTAAAGAAGCTCTTAAGAAGCTAAGTAGCTGAGCAGGAAGTGGAAGCTGAGAGACTAAAAAACAGACCAAGGTTTTCAGCAATCAAAAATTAGAAATAGGGGCATCTGGATGGCTCAGGCAGTTAAGTGGCTGGCTCTTGATTTAGGCTCAGGTCATAATCTCATTGCCCTGGGATTGAGCCCTTCATTGGGCTCCAGGGTCAGCCACGAGTCTGTTTGAGGATTCTTTCCATCTCTGCACCCCACCCCCCCGCACGTGCTGTTGTGCTCGCCTGGGTGCGCTCTCTCTCTCTCTCTCTCTCTCTCTCAAATAAATAAATCTTTTTAAGAAAATTGGAAATAATCAGGGCCTACAAACCAACAACCCCCTTGCAAACTCTCTGGCTTTCAGCTGCGACCCTGAGGGATTACAGCCTAGGAGTAAGAATCAACCAATCATAGCCCAGGCTTCACAAGGGCTGAGACCAGTTCTGAATCAGCTCAAGACTTTGAAAATAATCTATTTCTAGCCCAACTGAAGCCAGAGCTAAGGAGAGCATATTGATGGTTCTAAGCAAAGGTAGAGATGTTTTGCTAGAATAGAGAAT
This sequence comes from Ursus maritimus, assembly GCF_017311325.1. NCBI lineage: Eukaryota > Metazoa > Chordata > Mammalia > Carnivora > Ursidae > Ursus > Ursus maritimus. Next base: position 22,996,335 of record NW_024423343.1, on the reverse strand, counting down.
AGTAGAGGAAAATTCTAGTCCTGTTGAGGTTTTGGTGAATTACATGATTATGAGATCGATATTGAATGGGGGAGTGAAAGCAAGAGAGGATTCATAGACTGGAAATATAGGAATGGCTTTAAAACTGGAGGTCATGGTGACTGGATGCAGGAAGTTGTGATCAATAAACTAATTTTCCCAACTGAACAGTTCAAGGACTGAGTGATAACAAACTTCAGATATGGCAAAGTGGTTGCTGGGGTGAAGGAGAAGATAATTGAACAAGAAACCAGGCAGGTAGGTAGTTGGAGGAATTATCCAGACTGGATGATGTAGTTGCATGGAATGCTGACAAGAATTAAACTGAGAGGAAGTGAAGGCCTGTTGGAATCAGAAGTATTAAAGAAGTTATGTAATTCATATCTTCTCTAAGGAGATTTGAACTTTAACATGAGAAACATTCAGAAGGGGGGAAAAACCAAAAAAAAAACAAAAAACAAAAACAAACTTATCCTTTAGCTACTGGTCATTTTTTCTTCCCTTCTCTCCATATTTTTATACCTCAATCCTTAATTTTAAAAAAAATGTGATTCGAAGGAGAATATTTTTCAATTACTTTGAAATTTTAGACACGTATTAAGAGGAGAAAACCTCAAATTTTATAGCTATTATTTTATTATAATCATAAGTAAATTGCTATTCTTCACAGTAATTTTTGACAATGGAATAATGACCTAAGCTCATTGTGTAACATCTGGTATACCTTCTGTTGACTAAAAATCAATTAGAATTTTTAATGATTTTTATGCAACATCTGCATAACAATCTGATTCAAAGCCAAATTAAATGTCTTTCTGGTGATGGTGTAGAAACATACATTCATGACTTAAGAAACTGCCCTCTCCTAGAGTGTGCAATTTGAAAATATTTGGCTTATCTTTCCTGATTTGGTTATCAGATTTAATTTATGTGATAAATAGTATACATTGCTGTATCTTAATAGACGATGAGATCCAAGATCAGAATTCATTGTTTAAATTTTTGAACACTCCTTTTAACTCTAGTACTTGATTTTCTTTTCAAACTGTTTTTAGAGTTTGCGAACAGTTTCAAATAATCCCCATACAATTAATTGCTGATGCTGTAATTTTCATCCTTCTGGCTTATCTTGAGCCATTGCCAGTGTTGTTGAAGTCTTCTGATTAGGAGAGTCAGGTGCAAACAGAAATAAAATGGAATGATTGAAAACTCTGGAGGCAAAGTTGGATGCTTTTTTCTAATCAACACAGATTCTAATCAACTCAGATGATAATTTTTAATCCCTGATTAATTATACTAATATATAGCAATATTTTTTATTGCTCTGTGATAATTTTTGACATCTCTGTTCTTCAATAGGATGCTATTTTTTAAAAGAAAATGTAAATAAAACTCTTTCACCAAAATTGACATTAATCCGTAGATGATTGGTGCATGATATTGACCTCTATTGCTTATATCCTAAATATAATTGATTTTGGTTAGTAGAAGCCATTTCTCAATGCTAAAAGTTCAGCCATTAATTTTGTTCTTAAATAAAATTCTCGACATATTGCACTATTTCCTGCTGCTCTGATTGCTTTGGGAATATCCTTTTCATGTATATTTTGTAGATAACGTGTCTGTGGTCTGTGACTTATTCTTCTTTTTCCAGAATTTTTAATTCTCATAATTTTGTCATAAATTTCTATGCATTTTTGTTTTGCTGGTACAAAAAATTACAAAATTTTTTTGATGATTTCCTAAATATTTATAGAGGCTTTGACTAGTCTTGATAATAGGAACATATTTATGAAATATATGAAAACTCCAAAGTTAAGGATAATCTAAACCAGTGTATATCAAACCTTAATGTGCATACTTGTCATCTGGGGATCTTGTTAAAAAGACAGGTTCAGATTTAGTATGATTGAAGTGAGGTTGGAGATTATACATTTCTAAAAAGCTCTCCATGATACCTATGCCACTGGTCCTCAGGCCAGAATTTGAGAAACAAAGATATAAATAACTTTGTGTTTTGATATGCTTGATTACTTTTTCATCAAGTAAAACTTCAAATTTTAGCAAGTATATTAATTTTCTGTTGTGGATAATATACTATTCTTGTATCTTTTGACTATAAAACTTCTTAGGAAAACAATCTAATCTTGTTTATCCAATTTTTCATCAACTCTGCTGGGACCACTTACAATCTAATTTATACCCACATTGCTTTCCATGATTGTTCTTTTAATGTTCTGTATCAACTCACTCATCTCCAAACCAAAGTTATTTATGCTAATTGCTTATAGTGAATTAGGGTTAGAGGGCAAAACCAAGCTTTCAAGGAGACAAGGAACATTCTACATCAGAGTAATTGTGGGAAGAGAATTTGTAGTGCTAGAGATCTTGGTATTTAAGGAGCTGAACATGGTGGGAAGAAATCCCATGTGCCAAATGGATATTATGGGATGAACACCTTCAGTGACACATGAATATGTTCTTGTACTGCTAGATAATATTAAACCACACGAGTTGGGTTCATATTAGTACCTCACCCTTACTTGGGAGGGGTTACCATATACATATCATGGATGTGTATATTGTACATAACATAAAGATATCAAGGAATTTTAAGCTGTGTCATATCACTCCTATTTTCCCTTTGGTCAGTTGTGAACCAGAGGACAAGCTATAATGTGCACCACAGGTCAGCATCCAATCAATAGCTCTTTACACACACACAGACAAACACACACACACACCCATAATAATGGCTCCCACCAGTGTCTGCAGCATGCCTTCTCCTTTGATGACTGAGGTCAATGTATGTACTGTTTCCATGGCTGTTACCTTTTATTTCTCCTTTGGCCTCCTTCCTATTAGTCCCGAGATTCCTTTGCATTGAAAAAGGGCTTAACCAGTATAGCCCTTTTCTTGCTTCTCTCATAAACCGAAACTCCACAGATCTTCATCCATAGCACAATGCTACTAACATCTCTAAAATCCTTGAGCTATAACTGCTTATCTGTGAAATTAACATAGAGAAGAAATTGACAAGTAATACCCATATTCCAGATTGGTTGCAGTAGTTTAGATATCAAGATATTACCTGTGAATTTTTATTCCCTCAAATAACCCGTAATGATATTTATACTTTTATAGGATTTTTTGGGGGGGGCATAATCATGTCGACACATTGAAAGTAACCTTAAAAGCATTAAAATGATAGTCTAGTATTTTTATAAACTAATATTTATTACTTTTGTATTTTTTCTTAATTTTTCTTTATCCATTAGAGAGCTATTGTCTTATCCTCATTTCAATTGATTAATACATTTTCATAAGTCTTATGTTGGAAATTATCAATTACAGTTTCAAAAGAAAGCTTGTTTATAATGGTTTCATATATGCATTTTTCCCTAGTAATTTTCACTGTAAGCCCAGGGTGTTTAATAAAATATTGACCTATTATTGGTCTTTAAATTGTCATGCCAGTTTCTAATTGCTAAGTTTCAAAATAATTTCGTATTGTATTTTTTTCATTCAATTGTTCATTGAATGAGGTGCTCAGAAATACAAACCAACATTATGGTTTATTTCTATTAGTCAATACACTGTGAATGAATATAGCACACTGATCTTGTGATGCTCCTCTACATTTTATCAGGTTTAAAGTCATTGAGCACCATGTTCCTTTGTCACAAATAGTAGTTGCACATGGTCATTAATCACTTATTAATCTCCGTTTTCCCCAAATAGTTCTTATAATATAAAATGGAATTTTTGATAATGAAATATACCTGAGGCCCATAAAATGATTCAATTGATTGCTATGTTTTTTACACTTCATTTTAATTTCCTTTTATTTTTTATTTGGAAATGCATTTTTTCAAAATTAAGAAACACAAGATCTATTTTTTCTCCTCCTCCTTAAATACAGTCATGAACACATAAGAAATACATGCTATAAAGAGTACATTTCAATACAGAGAAATAGCCATTTTATATTTCTTATGAAAAAGAAAGGGAATTCTAAAATTAAAAAAGAAAATCTTGCCTGGCAACCTAAATCCAGATGGCTAGAAGTACATCTTTGGTCTAAATACACTGCCTGAATTGAGGATCATTATGTGCTTCCTGTACCATTGTTCCCTTGAATTCTACAGTCCAAATTGGACTGTAGAATGATAGATGCTTTTCTTTCACATTAGAACTTATATTCCCCTTTGGGATCTTTGTACTTTATACCTGAAACTATTGCTCTTGTTCAGGCAAGAAGACTTTGTGACCAGGTGTTTTCCCAACCTCCATTTCTGTTTCCTAATGGGCTTGTCTTTCTGTCTATCTCCTCATGACCCCATCTCTCAGCTATCTGTTTCTGCTCAGATGCTCCATACCTGTCCTCAAGTCTGCTCTGGGGATTTCCAACAGATACTGGCTAATTTACAAAAGGATGTAGTTCTGAGGGCACCTAGGTGGCTCAACTGGTTAAGCATCCAACTCTTGATCTCAACTCAGGTCTCAATTTCAGGGTCATGAGTTCAAGCCCTGTGTTGGGCTCTATGCTGGATGTGGAGCCTACTTAAAAAAAAAAAAATGATGCAGTTCTGAAACTTAAGAGAACTCTGGTAGTGACAATGACTATATTTTCCCCATGTATTATTCTGATTTTAGTTATGAAAATATTGACCAACCATATTTTAATCATGTTCATTTCATTCAAGGCTCTTTGTTTCAAGAAACAGAAACCCACTCAAAGTAGCTTAAATATTTAAGGGTACAACAGTATTGTGGAAATGAAGTACAATTGAGCATTCTGGAGACAGGCGCTGAGGTGTTAGAAGCCATGGAGGACAGGGATGATGACTCCTTTACCTCTCACTCTCTCCGTGGGGCCACCTTCTGTATGTTCGCTCTATTCTTCTTTCAGAAGGAGATTCCTCTGCTATTAGATTTTTTTAAATAACTAAATAACTAATAACTTGCACATGACCTTGATTATCATAATACAACTCTGTACGCTCAAATATACAACCAGCTCCAATCAGCTGTGACAGAAAGAGAGGCAAGACATGATTCAGACAGCCAAAGACCAATTCATACAAAAGAGGCTGCTTGCAGAAAAGTTCCCCAAATATAACCACTGTAATCTGCTCTTTTGATCTATGTATGTCTTAGCACTATCATAGTTATTCACAATTAATGTTTTCTTTAATGAAGAAAACATTGAATAAAAAAAAATTTAAAGAGCACAGGATCTTAAAAGGTCTTGTATAATTTCAAAGTTGATATAAATTTTAGACATGATAGCAATATTTGTAAAAAGCACTGTAAAAGGAAATTATTTAAAGAGCGAGAACTGCTTTGTAAATTAATATTAAATGACAAAAAATAAAGTACTGTGTTAGTTTGGGCACATTTAATAAAATACCATAGATTGAGTAGCTTATAAACATAGACATTTTTTCTTCACAGTTCTGGAGGCTAGAAGTTTGATATCAGGGTGCCAGCCATGGTTGAATGCTGTGAAGTTCTCTTTCTGGGTTGCAGCCCAACTTCTTGTGATTTCACATGACAGAGTAGAGGGTTGAAGCATGCTGTCTAGTGACTTTTATAAGAACACTAACCTCAATTATGAGGGCTCAAACCCCATGACCTCATCTAAACTTCATTACCCGCCAAAGGTTCTACCTTCTAATACCATCACATTGAGGGCTAAGGTTTCAACATATAAATTCTGGGGGGGACACATTTAGTACATAATATGTGCTGAGCTGTTTATACTTAACCCCTGGAATTATATCAGCTATATAAAAATAGATTTGTATTAATGTAATTTTTATATTTTCTCATATTTTCCATATTATTTATAAAGTTTAAAAAATAAATACTAAAAAATTTTGACATGACACAACCATCTTGTGAACAATATGTATAGTAAATCCCTTTTTTATGGTACTACAAATAAAATCTGGGATTTAAAATACTCTTAGGGAAAGCACCACTTTAATGAAATAAGAGGAACTCAGAGGTAGACAGTCAAGATTTTATTAGTTTTAATTTAATGTGAGATAGAAGAAAAAGACAATTACTTTATCTGCTAATATTTTTTAAAAAGATTTTAGTTTTTGAAGAAAATTAAGGTAGTAAATATCAGCTTTTTTTTCCTTAAAAATCTGTTCTTTTACAAAGATGACCATTGTTCATCACATTTCTTTAATATGTACTATTACTATAGTTCACGAAAAATTAGCAGTAGTTGCCCAGATAACTTGTGTATTTTATTATGAAAGTCAATTTAAATATTTCTCAGTACAAATACAGTTTTAAGAACTTGCATTTTTTGGGGCACCTGGGTGGCTCATTTGCTTAAACGTCTGCCTTTGGCTCAGGGTCCTGGGATTGAGCAGGTTTTTGAAAAAGAAAACCTATCTAGTAAGTGGTAATTCTCATTAATTTATGTTTAATCAGGAATAAATATACTCTTCTTGATATTTTATGCCAGAAAACCAAAATAAATTATAGGTAAACTCTTAAAAATATTCTCTTCATACGGATATCTAGACAAAAAGGTGTCTATTTCTATGTGCATCTAATAGATTTGACTATACTTAAATTGAGTACATTGAACTGATAAAATGTATAATTTTATGTACAACTCTTCATTAACATACCTGTTTTGTTAGAGTAATAAGTTTGGAGCTTCTTATTCTCTCTTGGTTCTCCTTATTAACAACTTTTAATCTGTGATCTAATATTAATTGACATGCTACTGATGGTGATTGTACATACATATCAGAAGATTGACGTTGTTTATCTGAATACCATTAAATATCCCCTTAGATAATTCCATGAGAAAGTGTACCTAAGATTTAATTGCAGTTGAAATTGCTAGATTATTTCCCAAAAGACTGTGGTGATTTTACAACCCCACCAACAATGGATACAGTGCTATTTTTTTAGTCCTTGCCAAGATGCATTTTATTGTTCTTTATAACTTTTTCACACTCAGAATGGAAAAGGTATTCATTGTTGTTTTAGCTTGCTTTTACCTTACTAATAGTGAAATAGATCATCATTTGACAAGTATATTGATAACATACATTTCCTTTTCTGTGAGAGTCCTACTTATATTCTTGCTTAAATTTTTTTGTTAGTTTATTTTCATATAAATTTATAGGTACTTCTTGCCATATACTTATTTATATACCAAGGGTTTTGCAAATACACCTCTCAGCCTAACATTGTTCTTTTTTTTTTTTTCCATTTTAACAAACTTCATGTAATTAAGTAAGCCTATCATTTCCTTTATGGATTTCTTTCTGTTTTGCTTAATAAGATTTCTGCTAATTTTTAAAAAATATTTTACATTTAAATATGAGGGTGTCACCCAGTTTTATAAATGAAGACTAATTTTGTTGAGTAACTCTATAGCTCTTTTAAATTAGTAATCATATTTGCTGTATTTATCATAACTATTGTAATATTGTATAGCATCTGCTTTATTGAACATCTGTTATCAGGTGTCTGACAACCTTTTATCCTCCTGCTATTTAAAGGCCCTAAGTGTCCCCTAGTAGACCACCCTTTTTAGCCATGTACTGTTGATCTCTCTCCCATGGCTAAATTAACCTTGATTGGAGTAAACCACTTATCACATCTCATTTCTAGCTCAGAGCCAGATCTCTAAGTGTTGGGGTGGAAGTGGGAGAGTAGCAAGAAAGAAGCCTTTTAGTTTCCTTCTTTTTATGGCGCTCAGATGTAAAACTTAAAACATCTGTAGGCATGTTGTTATGATGATGGAAGACAGCTGAAGATGGCTCTCATACCCAAAAGAAGTATAGCTCAGACATATGCTATGATATGTGAGGTATGAATCAATCCCCACCCTAAACCTCGCTCTGTTAATGGAACTTTCAGTTAAAGGAGCTAAATGGAACTTTCAGTTAAAGGAGTTAAATAATTCCACTAACCAATTTTCAGATGGGTCCTCTTCTCTTCCCTACATCATAAAAAGTCATCAAAGACATTCTGTAGTTACGAAATGTGTACTATGGAATGAAGGGAGTATTCCTACTTAAATTTCTAATGCCATCTGCCTGAGTTTCCTTAATCTGAATTGTATCATTATATTTAATTTACAATATAAAACCTTGCCTTTCACTCTTAAAATACTTACAGAGAACAGTTACTATGTAAAATCTATAAATGGTACTTGTGATATTATCCAGAACTTTCTCTAAGTCTTTCAGCGTTATAGTTTAGATAATATGACTCTTCCTCCTGTATCGTATCCCTCTTAAGTTATTTTTTTTTTAGCATCACCACAGATCAGATAAATGTATCCTACTTTTGTGCATAGCTTTAAGTTTTTAATGGCCAAGTGTGGTGGGAAGAAAGAAATTGTTGTTTTTAACAGTTGGCCCCAAATTATTCTTTATACAAAAGCATTCTCCTATTGGAAAGTGCTTTACACAACTTTAGTGATGAAATATGAGGCCCTGAAGTCATGGGCTGAAAAAGACAGGGAAACAAAAAGATAGTTGAAACTGTGCTGAATCTTAAGTTACAGCCATCGGAGATTAAGGCAAGAACCAAGAGAAAAGTGGAAAATAGGAGACTTTAAAAATAGGAGTTTTTAATATTCAGTTTTAAGTTGTTTTCTGTGCTAAATACGTTTTAGAAAGGGCACGGTGTGCATAGGGTGGCCTGTTGTTCAACGTATTGTAGCAAATTCAGTTACAGTAAGTCATAGGTGATTCCCAGTAATCATTGAAAATCCATTTTTTTGTGTGTAGAGAGAAGGAACTAGGTTACTCTCTCTGGTTCACTCTGCTTACATTTTGGTTGAAGGAGGCACTGTTGTGCAATGAGAGCAGTGTTCATTTTTGTTTTGAAATTCTTTGCTTAGGCTCAGTGACTAATTTCATAAATACGCAGAACCTCAATTTCTGGGAGCAATAATATAAATAATACTTAAATTTTTAAAAAGATAATATGAAACTAACTCCAATGAAAACATGAAAGAGGCATGTTCATATTTATTAAATGTTATTTCATATTTTATTTAATGGCAAATTAATAGCTATTCATCTTAGCAAATTAGGTCATTGTTTCTATATTTTGTTTCTGTTCTTTCAAATATTAGTGTGGTATATGCACCATAAAGTAGACTGTGTTTTAAAAGAAAAACCCAATGTACTGATATGTAAATTAAACTGCTCTTTCCTTTTTTTTTTTTTTTGCTAATAATATATTTTCCCTGAAACAAAACAAAACAAAACAAAACAAAGAAACAAACAAACAAAAAATAGGCTTCTTTCTGGATGCAGTGAAACACATACTTAACTTGCCAGTGCATAAATAGTATAGGTCTAGTTTTGAAAATAATTAGTTACACTGGATCCAAGACAAAAATATATGATATATTATTTAATATTTTCTCAAATGTTTGACCCCTGGTTGGCAATTTTGCTTTAAGTATTTATTACAGATACTGTTGGAAATATAAGTTGTATTGCATATTTTTCCAAATTCTTATTAACCATTTTGCCCTTCTTTAGAAATAATAGAAAGTAGGAAGCCATGTTGCATTTTTTACTCAAATGCTGTGTAATGTTTTATACATTACTAAATCTTTATGGAAGACGGAAAATAGAGAGATTTTGTTGAAGAAAATAAGAAGAGTAGATGTTGATATTTTTTCAGGTAGCTGAGGTAAAAACAAACACCATCTTGTCTGAGATTTTGTCTTTTGTAAGGAAAGAAATGGGTTTCCCTAAAGTTTTATTTTCCTCTAAATTTGATCCTAATTATGATCTCCTGATTACTTTTTAAAAAGGAATCTGAATTTCTCTGATTTTTTAAAAACAACTTGAGATATTTTATAGAAACTATTAGCAAGATATTAAAAATAATTTTAGGTTTCAAAGAGTAGCAATAGATTACAAACAAGATGAGTGCAGACTCTTCCACATATCATTTGGCTTACCAAAAAAAAAAAATGCACCTGACATTTGGACATTTCATGAAAAATCATGGACTAATCTAATTGTAGAACTGTAAATTTTAATAAGATTATAGTATCCTTGAAGCTAGGGATTATGTCACAGTCATGTTCTTATGTCCTCAGTCACCCAGCAGAGTGCCTAGTCCTTAACATAGTCTTGGCTGAATCTTTTCAAATTGTTTTTATCCTGTTAGTAATTTATACTGTATTAGAGTTGTTTGTTTTTGAGTTTTTTTGTTTTTGTTACTCTCATTTGAAGTAAACTTCTAGGAAATGTGGTTGAGTAACTGACCTTGGAGCCTTCCAACTGCGATGGGAACATACTGTGACTAGAATAGAAAATGGAGAAACAATGGTGAAGTTAAAAAGGAAATTGAGGTTGAAGTTCAGAGTTTTCCAGGAAATTATTTTTTCTACTATATGAAAAACAACAAAAACAAAAATGGAAAGGCCAAAGAGTTTTAAAGAAAAAATAATCATAGACTTTTTTTGCTCATTAGTTGGTCAAGGTAGTATTTTCTACCCAAGAGAAAGTGTCAGAAAGTAGATAGTAAAGAAAAAAAAATACAGAAAGAAAGAAAAAAAGGGGAAAAAAAGAAAATTAGCTGCACATGGGTGTCAGACAGGCCCTTGAAAGGGGCATTAGGAAAGGACATTGTATATCTAGCTAGGGATATATTCTTGGAAGAAGGAACTTGGCCATTTCAACAATGCATCCATCAGCATTGTTCACTGATGTCTTCTCTTCAAGGATTTATTGGCAGCTAAGAAATATATTTTAATAATAATGAGTCCAGCTAGCATGTGTTTTGGTGTGTTGGAGAAAACATGGCTAAAGGGAGCTCTTTTCTTTCACTCTTTTTAAATTTCCTAACTGATTAATAATAGCCTTCAATGGACTCTTAAAATAAAATTTCCTGACTTTTATTTGTGAATGTGAAAGATTTTTCAGAAGTGTAAAGAATCTATTTGAAGACAACCAAATACAATCATATATTTCTTGCTAAACATATTATATTAATTTCATCCATGCAACTCATAGCATTCACGCTTTCTAAAATATACTAAAGTTTCTATTTCTAGAGAGGTAAAATACTGGCTCTGTTAAATCAATAAATATTTGTAAACATTTATATTTGCATGAGTTTACCCTAACAAATAATTTTTGGAAGTGACAACATTGTCAGAACTAGTTTGAGTTATGATTCTTGTCCATGACAAGGAAATAGTACCAAACAAGATTAAAAGGGACTGCTTTTGAAACATTAATACCAGCCCTATTCTGTTTTTTTGCAAGTGAAAGCATTTAATGTAATCATCTCCATAACATATTATGATGTCTATAGTGATGAATGTACTGAAGTATACCATATATTCAGATTTCTATTTTTAGGGATTACATAGAAAGAAATAGTACATACAGCACAAATGCTTTTTAGCTATAGTGATCTCTGTTATTTGAAATCTTATCCCAAGATAGTTTTTCAGTAGACATTGGCTAATATTTGAAATAAAAATTTGCACATTAAAAAGCCAGCATAATATTAAATCTAAAATTCTCTATTGATATGTGTCCCTTAAAAACTTCAAAGGGGGGGGTATACAGGGATAGAAAGGTTAGAATAACTGATTGATCAAGAAGATCCTAGATTACAATAATAATAAACTCATATTATTTCTCTACCTATATTTTAAGATTTATTTAATTTTATTAATTTTTTTGTGTAATCTCAAAAAGCTTTTCTTTTTAATAAATTTGCTATGTAAAATGAAATATAATATTCAATTTGATTCTTAGATATCCTCAGATTAGTGGTTATTTTAGAGGGTTTTTTTTTTAAGATTTATTTTTTATTAGAGAGATAGCACACGAGCATGGGGGTAGGGCAGAGGAAGAGGAAGAGAGAGTCTTAAGCAGATGCATCACTGAGTGTGGAGCCTGACCTGGGACTCAATTTCATGACCCTGAGATTAGGACTTGAGTCAAAACCAAGAGTCAGATGAAACCAAGAATCAGACACTTAACCCCAGCTGGGCTACCCGGGTGCATCTAGTGGGTTTTTTAAGATTCAGATGTGCTCTTCCACTCCTGGGTATAACAACTCAATACTTTTCTTTTGTAGGTCAAGAAAATTAGTCTTGCAGGTAATCTGCCCAGCTAGTAAGAATGACTACAGGCTATAGCTCACAAAGCATGTTTGAATTGGTAACCTCCACGGGTATAATCTGTTTATGCTAGACTACCATAGGTTGCATAAGTACATATTTTTTCTATTAGAATGAAAAAAGTTAACTTAAATTATACCTTGGGGGATGGGTGAAATAGATGATGAGGCTAAAGAGTACGCTTATCATGATGAAAAATATAATTATATGTATCTTGACAAATGATTGTACTCTATGGCTCTAACATTATAAATTCTAATTCAAATGTATAAAGGGCACATATTTGTATTTTGTATCTAGAAAATTTAAGAATTTTAAACAAGGAAAAGATTAGAAACAGGTAAATTCTAAAACATATTGGTAGAGGTAATCTTTCAGCTATTTGTTCAGTCTGTAGAATTAAAACTTTAGAACACAGCTGGATAAGTAATTTATGTTGTTCTGTTTATTTAAAAAAATGATACCTATAACTTAAACCCTTTCAATAGTCTCCAGTTGTTTGAGGCATTTCACCCTCTTAGATTCATTCCAGCTGTTTTTCCTTACCTTCATAATGGGGTAGCCACAAAAATCCATTTTGGAACCCCAAAATGGAGACCACATATGAGAGTTGTCAAATACTTAAGCTGTTGGTACAAACAGTGTATGACATGTGGTCATATGAGCTGCACTAATACCATGTAGGTCATTTTAAATAACACATTTAGCATAAGTTGTTTCCGAGGAACACTTAGTTAACCAGAACATCCTCTATCCATTTTGTAAACATCTCTTAAAGCAATGAACAAAGTAGTCTGTTCTTTTATTTCAGTAATTCAAACTAGTATTCATCATTATTTTGTTAGAATCTTCATAGCTATTCTGTTTATAGTACTATCACCACGTGTAGAGAACTTGTCTATCTATAGATATGAAATAAAGGCATACTTAAAAATGGAATGATTATTAGTGTTAGGAATAATTTAATGTTGCCTAACTTTTAACAAATTCAATAATTTCTTGAAGAAATTTAAAAATTTTTAAGATTTTGCATTTATTAATGTACGCTATGTGCTGCAAATGTTGAAAATGATATGTTCATAGAGAAAATGGCAAGAAAATGAATATGTTGGAAGAAAACTAATTGTAAAAGTGACCTACAAGACATTAAATATTGTTAAAACAAAATGTAAATGTGAAAGGTGAGAATAAAATGGTGGGCAGAGGCCAAATCACATTGGTGCTATATGCTATTCATAAAAAGGAGTTTGAACTTGGAATCATCGATAGATTAGAAACAAGGGAATGACATGATATCATACATTTTAGAAAACGGGATGGGTTAGAAATTAATATTGGATGCAGAAAGACAAGATATAATAGAAATTCTAATGAGAAGTGGAGATCCTGCACTAAGAACTGTTTTGGGGATGCAAAAGCCTAGACAAATTTTTTAAAAGATTTTATTTATTTATTTGAGAGAGAAGGGGAGAGAGAGTGCACGCGAGTACACAAGTGCGGGAGGGGCAAAAGGAGAAGCAGGCCCCCACTGAGCAGGGAGCCCCATATGGGGCTCCATTAGGGGCTCCACAAGGGGCTCCATGGTGGGGGGGCTTGATGCGGGGCTGTACGTGGGGCTCCATTCCAGGACCCTGAGATCATGACCTGAGTCAAAGGCAGACACTTAACCAACTGAGCCACCCAAGCACACTGAGCTTAGACAAATTAATTAATTTATTTATTCATTTATTTTAAAGATTTTATTTATTTATTTGTTAGAGAGAGAGAGAAAGCACAAGCAGGGGGAGCGGCAGGCAGAGGGAGAAGCAGGCTCTGTGCTAAGCAAGGAGCCCCATGTGGGACTCAATCCCAGGACCCTGGGATCATGACCTGGGCCAAAGGCAGATGCTTAACTGACTGAGCCACCCAGGCGTCCTGAGACTAGACAAATTTAAAGGGATTTGGGGAGAAGAATCAAATTGAATACTTAGAGTGAAGGGAAGGGAGAAACCTTGGTGTCTAGCTTGGTTCATTGAGTGGGTGGTGGTATCATTCCTTAAAATTAGAAGCACAAGAGAAAGATGGGATGGTCTAGGTGGGAAGACAGATAATGAGTTTAATGCATGATAAGTGAAGATTGCTAGTAGAAATTAGGATAGATATATATCTAAAACTCAGGAAAAATGTTCGCGCTTTGAAGATGTAAATTTGAGATTCCCCTAGTGTTCTTATGTTTATTCTTGTGTATTTCTATTATTAGATAGGAAAAATTATTCTGTGCAGTTTTAAAATTGTCACCTGAATAATGTGTGAAAGGGATTTTTTTCTTTATTTAAGCAATATATTAAGCATCAAAGACACATGAATAATTTAAAATGATTTCAGTCAGTTCATTTCCTTCTTTTTATCTTTTAAAATAGAACATTTATATGTTGTCCATTATTTATCAGTCAAGAAGACACATCCTCATATGCTTATATTAAGAGGAAATTGTATATGGAGTATCACAATGAAGACCTATGGTAATTTATTATGATAGTGATGACTTAGACTGTTGGAAAACTTAAAAATTATTTTTAAGCAAAATACTAGCCACTTCATGTATTTGTGATTTAATTTGCAAGAAAACCCAAAAGTACAATATAATGTCATTGCACTAAAACTTTCTATCCATTTTAACGTACTATAATTGAATGGCAAAGTATCAGAAAGGGTAAACAGTTCTTATATCTAGGTTCTTATATGGTAAAAAAATTCCTGGTTTAGAAAAATTACCTCAGAATTAAATGATAATCTGATGTATTGTTTCTTGAAATGGAAAGCCTTGTTGCTAATAATGATTTTTTAAAACATTATTTATTAGATTTTGTAGAAAAAATCCTATTAGGATTTGTAGAAAAATAAAAAGTATAGTAAACTGTTTATTAGATTCAATGATACACTTCCGTGGACAAAAAAGAAAGAATAATATAAAATACTTGCTTGTTAATGTTCATATCAGATTTCCTCAGTTCTGTTGGGTTCATGTAGATTGCCCAAGCTTCTTCAAAAAAGCAGAAAATTAGATTATAATGTGGTTGAGAAAACAGAACTATCTCTCCATTTTGACTTGATATAACCAGAAGCATAAATAGACCTTCATATTTGAAATATTTTGTCTATAATTTACTATATATAGGTATTTTATTAATAAACAAAGGGAAGGTGCTAATTTTTCAAGTCATTTAAAAGATTTCTGAATTTTAATTAACTATCAAAGTTGACTCCTAAATCTTCCCAGTATTACACCTTGTAAATTGCTCCAGATTTTGTAACACAGACTGGAGCAGATGGGACAATGATTGTAGCTCTGACTGTGGCAAACCTAGTTTCTTTAACCATTTCTTGTGCCAGGGCCAACTTCATCTTTCCTTAAGAATAATTTCCTTGAACGCTGAAGATGCTCGGTGCTCTTTTGAGTTTACAAATTGTGTCATCTTTACCTCAAGAGTAATAGTATTCCCTCCCATTTTTTTCAGATCCTGCATAGTTATGTTTGAAATTATTAGTGCTTCTATTCTAATCCTTAACCAACCTGATAGTGGAAAAAGACACATTAACATATAAAAGGTCAGAGCATTTGCTATGAAAAACATGCTAGAAAATGGCTGGTTTCCTACAAAAGCTACAACAACTGAATTTTAACAGTTTTATATATGTGTATATTTTTGTCCCATATTCTGGTCATCTTCATCTTCTGGGCTATAGGAAGCACCATGATCTATCATTTAAATCGTATTATGTTCTGGAGTACAGTTTGAAAACCCATTCATTATTCACATATGTTAAGGAAAGATCATTTAGCGCTGACTCTGAAAAGACCCTGTTTTGAACATTTTTAGTCATACATACTTCTAGGAATATTTCTGTACAAATTTTAGTTTCTATGTTCTTTGCCACTATCAATTAGTAGTAAGATCTATGCAACTTTTTAGTGATATGTTCCAAAGAAGACAGTACCTTTAAGATAGGAAGGCCCTGAAGCTCAAAATTAGAGATTAAATTACAGTATATTATAAAATTTAAGAGTTGATCAGTTGTAATAGTTTTACGTCTATTAGGCCATTTTTTAAAATTACTACATTTAAAAGTCCTTGCTCCATTTCTCTCATTTATGTTTGAAATTTTATTTATATTAAAGGAAGTAATGAAAAGCAAAGAAAAAGCTTTCACCACTACAAGGTTAAGGCTTATGCATGTGAAAACAAAGAAAGGACCTCTAATTCTAGAAGTATGATAATAAAACTATGCTTTACTCTGGATACTGAAGTGTAACTATATAAAATCAGTGAACAATCACGTGCATCCATAGACACATATACAAAAAAAGGGACTTTATTTGTCCCTTTTAGCTTTAAAGTCTGTGGAGACCTGAAGGTAGACCCTGTTCACAGGAAGGATCTTTGTAAGAATTGTTACTTAAGTCTGTTCTTCAAGACCAGAGGAACTCCAGTGTTTGAATAGTGCTAATGAAGCCTCCTGCTGTGCAATGCAGAGCAAGCAATTTGAGTCTGTGGAGGTGAATGGATCTCTGAAATGGAGTAACCACTTTGTCTAGCTGAATGTGCTGTTCTTACAGCAGGTAGCATAGAGACCCTTTTCCCTTTTTCTTCCATTTGAACGCCACTCTTGTAACGGACATGTAGAATGTATTGCAGAATACTCAAATGCTGCTTAAAACTACATTACTTTCTGATACCACCCCACCCCCATCACCACCATGTTTGTCTGACTTTTCTGTATTTCTGCTTTCATCAGATTCAGGAAGCAGCCTTAGTTTCATATTTTTTCTACCTGTAAAGAAGCACCTAATTTACCCATTTCTCATTCAAAAGTTAGTGTCTTCCTGCAAGCTGCCCCAGCAGTAAGAAAAAAATGGGGAGTAATGCATTTGGAGCTCTATTTCATGGCATACGTGCTTCTTGCTATTGCTGCCTGTGACTTCTAAAATCCCTCTCAGATATAACATTGGTCATGTCTTGGATATTTTCTTGTAGGTGTCTTTTCCTGACACCTGACCAGATTCTGCAAACTAAGATGCTGTGTTGATTTTGGTCGAATTTATGAAATGATGATCACAGCTTTGATCGTTTGAAAAATGCCTTTTTCCTTTTCTCTTTATTTTCCATCCAATCATCTTGTCTCACTTTTGCTCTAGTGCTCTTAATATGACTTGGCTCTTAAGTCAACAATCTTTTTTTTTTTTTTTAAGATTTTATTTATTTATTTGACAGAGAGACAGCCAGTGAGAGAGGGAACACAGCAGGGGGAGTGTGAGAGGAAGAAGCAGGCTCCTAACGGAGGAGCCTGATGTGGGGCTCGATCCCATAACGCCGGGATCACGCCCTGAGCCGAAGGCAGACGCTTAACAACTGCGCCACCCAGGCGCCCCAACAATCTATTTTTAAAGATGTTTTTACTTGCAAAATTTTATATATTTTACTTCCAAAATTCAAATAATATGAGGTGTGTATTGTTTATATTTGGATATTTCCTGAATATTTGTTTCAGTGTTGTAAGTCATCTTGTTTGCCAGTTTAATTGCTAATATTTTCTCTGGAATTCTTTAGAATGATTTCCTTCTAGCATTGGTGATATAGTGGTGAGCATAGCTACTTTCCAGAATGATTTCCTTCTCTTTTCTAGGTCAGCTTTTTCTCCTGCATTCCCTAACCAGGGAATCAAAGTAAACGTCTCCTACTTCATCACTCCCCTTAGGTCTTTTCAAACACCAATTCGTGTGGCTTTGATTCATATACATTTTTCAGTGCGTCACATTCCTTTCATCTCTACTGACACTACTATATATCAGACCCTCTCATGTCTCACACATTATTTCAAGGATCTTCTATCTCTCCACCTTTAACCTTTCTTCTGCCACCCAGTGGCATGTCTCTCAAGGATCCTTCTTTTAAATAAAATCTCGTAGAGCTCCCCATCATCTACATCTTCAAGTCCAAATTCCTCAGAATACCATATAAAGGTCTCTGTGTCCTGGAGTTGGGCTAACATAAGATAACTCTTCCCTATGCTTTGTGTTTCATTAGCAGCCTCATGTTTGGTTACAAGACAACTACTTGGTGCCCTTCTCCATGACCATGCTGTTTCCTCCTGTTTTGCATTTTCTTATGCTTTCCTCTCCCTGCATCTCTCTTGCCCTTCTTTTACCTGGCAAGTCCCTACTCATCTTGTAAATCTCAAGTGCTATTTCTTCCTGAAAATGTTCCCATTTCCCTTTGGGTTAAGTAAATGATCCCTCTCCTGGGGTCCCAATAAATGTTACTGCAATTAATCATTTTGTATTTTTGACAGTTTCGGTCCTTGAAGCAGGGACTTGACATATATGCATATCTGCGATCTGATATAGAGCCAAACACATATGATAGAATCGATAGATGTTTGTTGAACTGAACCAAACTGAACTTTTCCATTCTATTTAAAATCATCATCTTGAATATATATGCTATTTTAAAATATATTTTCTAGTGTTTTAATATACATTTTTGTGTGTCTGAATGGCATAAAGATTATAATAATTTTTGTAATTCTCTTAATCTTATAGTATCCATGTACATGTCTGTCTGTCTGTCTACCAACCTACCTACCTACCCATCTATCTAAATTACATCAAGGTTTTAGAGGCTCCTTTGTCCTTTGACAGTCAATGTTTGACACATATAAATGTAATGGCACTGTTAAGTATAATAAATGAGTTTCCTGAGGGGGGGCAAAAGTATGCTTAAATTTTAGATGATAATCTAGAAATATGATAAAATTTAACTTTTGAAATGTGCAAATAATAGGTTGCTATTCTATCAAAAATAAGAATAATAAACTCAAATAATTCATATTCTCACCTATGAACTTCTCTTATCTCTATCATGCAATTAATTAAAACTCACTGGGATAATGTGGTAAAAATTTAACATCATGTGGTTAATTTCATTAATAAAATCATTGCTTTTTGTTGAGTTTGATAATAATTGAATTTATCCAGCTGGAAAATGTTAGACAAAGACAGATAGACAGGTAACTCTTTATTGTCAATTAGTTTAAGAAGAAATGCAGCTTTTCTTTTAACATATATCAAACTTGACACATTTTGCACTTTCTAGGATTATTTTAAAATGTTTCCTGTGGTAACTGTCAGAAGTTTAGATAATTTAAGTTTAAAGTACTTACAGAACTAATAGTTTTAGGATTTTCTTGTTTTACCACACAAAGATTTTTATACCACCTATAAAGTCATATAACACTAGAGTTGAAATATGTATTTCTAGACTTTGAATAAATTATATTGCTCCTTTAAGTCACATATGGAACTTTCAATTCCAGCTGGGCTAATAAATTTTAGAATTTAAAATGTTCTGAGGTTTGTTTTACTATATTCCCTCCAAATATTAAGTAATCCTTGTATATAAATAGCGAATATCACTATTGTGCAAATAGATGACAATTTTTATTAAATTTAAATGTAGTCTGCAAGTTATTGCATTCGTTATTCAATAATATTCTAAAATGAGTCTGATCACCATTGTGCACTTCATCAATGTGCTTTTGTGCTTCATTAATTAGTAACTGACTGAGAGTTAATGTTTATCATGTGTCAGTCTCCTCAAGACAGATCATTTTACTATTTGATGCCAATCACAAAATATTATAAATTATCAGCAACATTCCTTATTTTATTTTTTATGATAACAAATTTAAAAATCAAACTGGTAATATGTCAGATCAATAGAATAGTACAATTTAATTTAATTTAATTTAATTTAATTTAATTTAATAAGCAAAAGGCCGAGCACATTTCTCTGTGGGGAATAATAATTTCTTGACTGAAAGCAGAAGGAGGTGGAAGCTTCTGGGTAATGGTGTAGAGCTTTTATATGCTGATTCCAACCCTGAATAATTGTGTAGTAACCTTGTCTCTCTCTTAAAATAGGATTTATTTTAAAATTTTGGTTTCTTTAGGACATTTAAGAGTTAACTTTTATTAAGGTGGCATTTTAGGTTTCCATGCACACAGACTCGAGTTGATTGTAATCTTCAATTCAGATCACACTAGCATTGTTTTAGAACATACTTTTGAGTATAAAACCTGAAAATACGAGATGGAAACACTCCAAATCTAAAGAGTCTCTCACCTAAATTTTGGATGATATTTTTAGGACAGACATGTAAGAATATAACTAAGCAAATTTTCAGATGGAAACAACCAGAATACAACATTTTTAGTAATTTTGGATATTCGTTTACTTATTTTTCTCACTGGGGAAATTATGGTAAATTATGATTAAGGATTCTAGGAGGTACCCAATGATCCTAGTGGGTTGTTTGGTATTAGAAGCTAAGGAAAAGGAGATTTATGAAAGCCAGAGGCACAAAGTGAGCTCTCAGATAGGTACGTACCAATTATGGACACAATGCAGTTGGATATACTAGTTAATGTTATTAGACCTTTAAAAATAAATACAGTTCTATCAATCTGATTCTATCATCACTAAGCAAACTTCTGATTATTTGACAACCTTCATCCCACTTACTTTTGTTCCTTGCAGAGATTGAAATCCTTGGTCATAGGAGATACAGTGTTATGTATACATTCCAGATCTCTGTCCTCATGAAGCTTATAGTCTAACTATGACATATGTAACATAGAGTTATTATATATTTTTATGACTTCCTCTTCATTCTTAATTTACCTTAAGTCTTTGTACTTACAGTTCTACAAATACTAGAATTTTTAAAGAACTTGTTTCACACTTATCAAAGATATACTGAGGTACTAAAAACCCACACAGGGTAATTTTCAAATTTTAGAAATTTGCTAAAAGTTAGCATTTTAATTTAAAACTTTATTTTTATTTATTAGAATTTTTTCTGAAGTTAATTTTCTTCAGTATCACTCTTGGCTAATTATATATAGTAATTAAATGAGCTTTGTTTCTCTGAGATCATGACAGAGGCCCTATTTTATTTAAGATATCATTACTTATTATGTAAATGATTCTTATCAAATAGTTTCCAAAGATGAAGATTAATAACAATGTTTTATGTATACATGGAGTGGTCTTAAATGGCTTTTGAGGTAATCAAACTAATCTTTATTAATAATGTGTCAAGCTATATGGTATTGGTTACAGAGGCAAGACTGCCAGATGCCAGCTTCACTAGAGTGTAAAATTTAGAATACTCAGCATTGATGATCACTGGAAAGATTTCCAGATGATTGAAGACTATGAACCCAATTGACTTTTGATACTTAAATGCAGTGTTAGGAGAATGATCTGGACTATTCTCATGAATTGCTTTTTTAATGTTCTGTGTTGTAGTTTTTGTTCAAAGAAAATTTGTCAGGCTAAAGTCAATTAAGATCTCAAATGAAATAAAATTAGAATTGTACATACTTTTTTTTTTTTTGTAGGAGTGGGTATGGGCATGTTTTGGTAATGATGCTAAAAATGAAACATAACTGAATTTTGGTACAAGTCATGATATTACATAAACTTTGGTGGGAAAATAAACTCTGTGGACAACCTAGTTACTTATTGCCTTTGAATATGAAATATTTGACTCAGAAAGTTGACCTTTAGAAAATATTAGCTTTATGTCATCTAAATTGAGCAAATCTGTTTTAGGAAAGGTTACGTCTCTTCAGTGTCATTCTGTTATATTACCAAATACTTATGATCTGTTTATTTGTTCTTTAAGAAGAAATAGTCACAAGTAAAATATTCTTTTCAGAATTTAAAGACAGTAGACAAAAATTTTCAAATTCAGTTTATTTGTAATAGTATGAAAATGTAAATATTCTGGTGATTGCAGAGTGAAGAAAAGGAAGAAAAATTATTAAGGAAATATTTCTGGAGGGCTGTGTGAGAATCTATACTTTTTGCTGCTCTCTTAAATACGAACTATTGATTACTTATAATTCCAAACTATCCCCAAGGCTCACTGAAATAAATGGCTAAAAGGTCACCCTTGAATTTTCTTTCTCTTTACCTTTTTTCTTCTAATTCACTTTAATTTGATTTTATATAAAACACTGACGAAACTGAATAATCCTTGTAATTTCTTAGCCAATCCATTTTCTCCAACTTTCCATCTCAAGCATATGTAATCCATTCTGTAGACAAACAGAAGCCATAGGAAATATATGATTATGTAATAGTATCTATATTTATACATATATTTATATATATAATACATATAATAAACATAAAAAGTTTATTATAAGGACTCAAGATCTGAAGTCAGCAAGCTGGAGACTGGGGAAAGCCAGAGGTATAATTACAGTGTGAGCCTGAAGACCTGGGAAGCGGGAGAGCCTATAGTATAAGTTCCGATGTGAATCCTAGACTAAAGGCAGGATAAGACCCATGGTCCTATTCAGAGACAAACAGAGAAAGTGAATTCTCCCTTACTCAGACTTTTGTTCTATTTGGGTATTCAATAGACTGGATGGGGGCCCACCCATTTTGAGGTAGATGATCTGCTTCATTCCATCTACCAATTGATACCTGGGTATCTTGTGATCCAGTCAAGTGGACACATAAACTAACCATTACAAGTCCTATACACACACATGCAATGGAGTTTGATTTTCTAATATTCTAGTTTATTCTTCTTCCCTGAAGAGTCCTACAGAATCTTGAGGATTTTCCAAGTTTCAGTAATATATTCTTTGTATCTTCTTTTATCTCTTCCTTTTCCTATGTGATTCAAAACCATTAAGGTTAGAATTAATTTTGTTTCATTGCCATGAGGACTTTGGACTTCGGGTAAGTTCTGACTGAGGAGGCATCCCTTATCTATTTGCTTAACAAATATTTATGGAGTTCTTTACTCTCCAGGCACTGGATCTGCTTTATCTGACTAAATGGAAATGTAAAAAGTTGTCTTTAAAGCTAAGTATCTTTCATTAATCAACTTTATATATCTACTTGTTGCTATAATTTAATTGTTGATCACAATGTGGTAAATAGGAATGATGATGTATTGTTGGTGGAAGTATTAGTGAACAATACTGAAGAACAATTTGTCAATATTTAGTGAAATTAAACATGACTATCCCTTGGAATCCACCTGTTGAATTTTCACCCTAGAGAAATTTTTGCACAAGTGCAAAGACACACAGTCTCTCTCTGTGTGTATGTGTGAGTGTTCACCATAGACTTAGAAGCTAGATACAGCTTTAAATGTGCAATGCTAAGATTTATGATGAACTACTATGAAGCAGTTGGACCTAATTATTTGTAAAGCAACATAGATATTTCTCAATAACATAGGGTTTTATTTTATTTTATTTTATTTTTTTATTTAAGATTTTATTTATTTATTCGACAGAGATAGAGACAGCCAGCGAGAGAGGGAACACAAGCAGGGGGAGTGCGAGAGGAAGAAGCAGGCTCATAGCAGAAGAGCCTGATGTGGGGCTCGATCCCAGATCGCCAGGATCACGCCCTGAGACGAAGGCAGACGCTTAACCACTGTGCCACCCAGGCGCCCCATAGGGTTTTATTTTTTAAGATTTTATTTATTTATTTGAGAGAGAGAGAGAGAGAGAGATTGAGCACTCATGTGCACTCAAGAGCGGGGAGGGAAGGACAGAGGGAGAAGGAGAGAGAAAACCCTAACCAGATTCTTCCCTGAGCATGGAGCCCCACATGGGGCTACATTGATCCCACCACCCTGAGATCATGACCTGTGCCGAAATAAAGAGTCTGACGCCCAACAACTGAGCCACCCAGGCATCCCTCAATAACACATTTCTAAGTAAAAAGTATCATCAGCCCAATTCTGAGCACCTTAAATCTGAAGCAAATAATTTAAAAGCAACAATAGAAAATTAAACTACTCGGGTGCATGGGTGGCACAGTTGGTTAAGCGTCAGACTCTTGATTTCCACTCAGGTCATGATCGCGGGGTTGTGAAATGGAGCCCCTACTGGGGCTACCTCCTCAGCTCGGAGTCTGCTTGAGATTCTCTCTCCCTCTCCCTAGGTCACTCCTCCTGCTCACACTCTCTTTTTCTCTAAAATAAATAAATAAATAAATAAATAAATAAAATCCTTTTAAAAAGAAAATTGAACTTATTAGGTAATATTTTCTACTCCAAAAGTTGGCAGAAAATAATTTATGCTAATTACCTGTATATTATTCATCTATTGGTAGTTTTAAATGCCATGTATTTCTCTCAAATGGTTTCCCATTTCTTAGTTTGATATATGGTATCCTTCAGGTACTTGCTTAAAAATACCTTACCCTCTGTTGGGTTAAAATAACATTCTTCTATGTATTCTCTTGCATTTGTGGCTTTAAATTATTAACATAGGACTTTAAATTACTTAGAATTCATATTTGTATATGGTACCACAAATATATTTTTTCCCACAAATAGTAAGCAAGGACTTAAAACAGCAAACATTTAGTTCTTGTACATTTATGTGAAGAGTGTGGGTCAGCACTGATGGGCTCTGCCAGTATCTTTTGAAGATGTGTCACAGGCTGAAGGAGCAGCCTCTATCTGAGGAATGGTGGTGGTTTCATGAAAACTTCTCTCCTTCTAGTCTAAATTCCTCGAAGTAAGGGACAGAATCTGTATTTTCTCCTTCCTGTGAAAATCTTGCTTATATACATTTTTCCCACTCTATTATTTAAGATTTTATTACTGATATGAAGGACATTTAAAAATAGGCTTTTATGTTAATCTTTTGTTTTCATATGAGTTTTCCACATCTTCTTCCAGTCTTGGCTTGTTTTCTCAATTTGATTTTACTATATTTTGATGAACAGTCATGAGTTTTTTAATGAAGCTGAATTTATTAATAGTTTCCTTTATAAGATGTAATTTTTATCTTGTTGAAAGAATTCTTCAACTCAAAAGCAACAAAGATATTCTCCAATATTTTCTTATAAGAGGTTTAAGAAAACTTTACTTTTCACACTTTAGTGTTCTATCCTCCTAGAACCACTTATTGTTTAGCCATTTTGTTTTGTGTGTGAAATGAGGCAGACATCAAGTAAACTATTTCAATATGAGGTCCATTCTTAAAATGATTCATTGGTATCCCATTGTACTTACATTAAAATCCAAACTATTTTCTTTTATTCTGCACTCACCACATTTCCTTCCATTCTTTCCCTCGCTCATTCATTTCTTTGTACTGGCTTTAATTGTTTTCATATATTAACCTCTTTCCTTTCTCTTTCTGTATGGTCCATATCTCACTCCACAGAGACTGTCTCTTTTAATTCTTTGTGTGTCAGCTTAAATGTTATATTTTAGACAGGAATTTTCAAACCGATGTATTTAAATTGGCTTTGCCATTCATTCTCTATAACAGAATCCTATTTTGTTGTTGTTGTTTTTGTTGTTTTTTACAGAACTTATTCTTTCATTTTTTTAATTTGGTTATTATTGATTTCTCTTCCATTTACTCAAGCTTTATAAGGGAGAGATTATATCAACTTTTATTTACTTCTGCTCTTTGGAGTCCATCTTAACTCCTAGCATTTATAGATGTTGAATGAATGAGTGATGAAATAATGTGCCCCCATTTCTTTTTTTTACTTTCATCCAATCAATCACTATATTGTGTAGATTCAGTATCTTCCATATTTTCACAGAATCTTCCATTTTGTTACAAATTTATTTCTACTGCCATATTATAGATCTGTATCATTTATTATTCTGTTCTTTATTTTTTTCTCTGTCATTTTTCCTTACTAGAATTCTCTATCTATACAATGGATTTTCCTAAAATTTTAATCATATGGCTTCTCTGGTCATAGTTCTTCAACTCCTGTCTATTGGCTTAAGGAGAAAAACCCTAAATTTATAATATGCACACAATATTCCTTTAATCTTATATTCTCTTCCAGCTACCATCTCATTTTTCACTTCTCTTCACTGCAAAACTCCACAAAAATTTTTCTGTGCACATTGTATTCACTTTCTCATCCTCAAGTCTATTAATCTATCTATCTAGATTCTATTATGGAGTTGTTATACAGTTTGTTCTTTTTTTTTAAGATTTTATTCATTTATTTGAGAGAGGGAGTGAGCAAGCGAGTGAGCATGAGTGGGGGTGAGAGTGTGGGAGGGACTATTAGACTCCCCGATGAACAGGGAGCCCACAGGGCACTCAGTCCCAGGACTCCGGGATCATGACCTGAGCTGAAGGCAGATGCTTACCTGACTGAGCCACCCAGGTGTCTTTTATTTATTGGTTGGTGTAATATTTCAAATATAAATGATAACAGAAGGAATAATGTACTGAACTTCATGTACTTACTAAGAGTTAGTAAAAAATGGCAAATTTTGCTTAAGGTATGCTCACTTAACTACCTTCCCACACACTAGATAATGTTGAAGCAAATAGAAGACAGATTATTTCATCTATAAATATTTTGGAATATATCTCTAAAAGACAATGACTCTTAAAGTATATTTTACATATAGTAAAGTACACAGATATTAAGTATGCAGTTTGGTGTACATACACACACACACACACACACACTCATATAAACACAACTTTCAACAGGAATATATAACATTGATACAACTCAGAAATTTTCTTCATACATCCTCCAGCAGTAAATACTATTCTGACTTTAATGAACATAAATTAGCTTTGTCTTTATGAACTTTAAATGAATCAATTGAGTAGTGTCCCTGTGGTGCCTGGTCTCTTTCACTTAACTTAGAATTTCTGAGTTTATCCATGTTGTTATATGGGTATTTGGTAATTAATTCTTTTTTAGTTGTGCATAGCATTCCTTTATATAAATGTATCACGATTCTGTTGAAAGCCATTCATGTTTTTTTTAATTTTTGTTATTATGAATAAAAATGCTGTGAACATTTATGTGTCTTTTGGTGAAAATATGCTGGATCATAGGGGAGATATATATATGTTCAAATTTAGTAGATATTACTAAACTGTTTTCCAATAATCTCACAAGTAATATATCAGAGTTATAGTTACTTCTCATCTTTGCCAAAAATTGTTATTTTTAGTCCTCTTCCTTATAGCTATTTTATTGATGTATGTTGATATCTCATTGTGTTTTGACACTTTTCTGATAACAAATGATTAGAGCACTCTTTCATATGTTTTTGGGGTATCATTTCCAGATTTTTACTAATTACAAATAATGTGGTCATGGACGTTCTTGTAAGTGTCTTCTTAGTTGGCCAGTTACTGAATGTCCACCTGAACCTGTTTGCTAACTTGTAGCTGGGCCTACTACAGATCATGATCCCTAGTCTCATTTTCAACCCTAGATTTCATTATCTGCATCTGATTCTAAGCCTCCCTTATTTTGCCTACTGATTTCAGCTTATTACTCTGTCAGTCCGTATTTAGCAACGAACACTTCCCTAATCCTGGAATCATCCATATCCTCAGTGAGAGGCAGAGCTTCATCTGCTTTGTAGCTCTCTTGTCTTCATCGGAACAGAGATGATGTTGAATCAATTAATCCGTATCATAGGAATCATCAGATAAAAATAAAGGTGAGAGAAGGTATTGATAAAGAAGGGCAGAATATTCTCTAGGAAGAAAAATGCCTATGAACATATTTTACATTATAGGGTTTTTTTTTTTTCTTATTTTTAGAGGACATATTTGATTGTTAAAATTTTAATATAATGGTAAGTACATATACTAGTTAAATATTTGTGTACTTCTTTTTTATTGAAATGTCCTATTTAAAAAAAAAAACAACAAAAAAACCTTGAGCCGTGTTTTTCTCAGTGCCTAAGTAACGAATTAGGTATGCGAGTTAATTTTCTAGATTAATATTGGTAGATTCTCTGCATCTGTGCCTGTGAAATTTGGGAAGATTAAGTCCATTCAGCATCTGTGTTAGAAGATATCAGAATTTTCTCATGCATGGTCTAATTTAATCATTTACTTTTTATAAAAAAGAAAGAGTGCTAGTAGATAATATTATTGTCATTTTATACCTGACAAAGAAATTATTCAAATTGACTTAGCTAGTAAAGGCAAAGCTTGAACACAACACCTGAGTCTACTGATTTGAAGCCCATTCCTCTGTCCACTGCTATTGTCTGCTCTATTTACTAAATGATCTACACTTTACATGCATTTTAAAATCCATCTAAAATACAGTTGGTGTTCTGACCAAGAGATGTTTGTTTTCTTTTGCTCATTGATTGCAAAGAATACTTAAATTTTTCTCTGGAGAAAGTTGGTAATTTGTCAAGTGCAACTGCCTCCAATTTCAGGAAGTCATTTAAGTAATTTCCCTTCCATTAAGGCTAATAAGCACCTTTCATAGTTGTTTAATTTTGTACTTTCCAGACCCCAATCCATTTTTAATATTTTCTCAGGTACTAAATTTAACTATGGTCCTTTATAATTTTTTCAGTGAGAAGATATCTTTACTGAATCTTGAGACCACAGATTCAAATCTATGTCCATCAACTCTTTCTAATTTTGTTTTCTGTAAATTCATGTGTGTGGGGGAGTGGGTGTGTGTGTGTGTGTATAAGTGTGTGATAGGAAGGGAGTAAGGAGGTGGTGGTCCACAACCATGATAGATACTGTGCTTTTAAAGAGGAAATAAAATCCACTAGTAAATAAAGGCAGGCAACTTTTTAAAAGAACAGCTCTTTCCAAAAATATGTATTTTGCCATTTTGCAGAAGTTATAATAAAACTGGTTATTCATTGATCTCAGAGACTTGGCTAGAGCAAAATCCAGTAAGAGCATGAACATTATCCAGTGAATTCATCCATTCTGAAAATTAAAGCCAGAAAAACCCCGTGGCAGCCTCCCAGGAGCCTTTTTGTAGCTATCAGCTTGATTTTCTACGTTTGTTCTAAATTACTGGAACAGTGGTTTATATTTGCCATTCTAACACTTCCCCTTGCTTTTGACTAAATCCACTTTAAAGAAATAGTAACCCCTTTGACTCAACATTCATAAATTTTGTATATGCCAATTCTTCTGTGCCCCGTTGCCATCTTAGTGTTCAAGGCTTTTGTTTTCTTCCCTGGATATTTTTAATATATCCTTCTCTGTTTCCGTATGTGGGGCCTTTTAAAATCATAGATGTAATTCTACATCTTCTAAGTTGCTCATTTAGTTTTCTCACACACGAGAGTTATTAGCCAGTCCCTCTCTTGGACTTCTCAATGACAATCTCTTGACTTCCATATCTCACTAAACGTCTTTCCAAGTCCTCCAGTCAGATTCAGGTTATGTTACCTGTCTTTTCATTTAGGGCCCTGTCCCCTCAGGATGTTTTTCTGCTGAACCCCACGACCATCATTTCCTTTTCATTCCAAACTGAAATGATTTTCATCATTCAAAGGGCAGATCCATCCTTACTTTCTCTCAGACTTTCCTAACTAAGAAAATTAAAAGTTGCTCTTTAATTTGGCTTTTAATGATAGTGGTGATGGTTGTATTCTGGAGGTATTTGTGCATGTGTATTTTTATTCTGAGCCTTTCAGGTTGCAATCTTCTAAACAAAATTTACTCTGCCTTTTCGAAGTCCATTCAATGTACTACCAAAGGCACAGAGAAAACAGTTCCCAATTAAGGCCTAGTCAGGTTGGGTCGTGGTTGTCTGAGGCTCCTGGCTGGAACTCCTACTAGCTCCTCTGTCATATCTCTGTGTTGTAATTATGACCAGTTTTATTTAAATTTTTCTGCCACTTTTATTTCAAAGTGTCTTGTCTGGTTTGTTTTGGCTTCCGTTTTTTTCTATTTTAATCACAACATTCTTAAATATTTTACTATTAAGTATATTTTTCGTTGGGATACAATAGTCAAGGACATTAAGATGAAAATCAATGAATATTTATTAATTGCATGTCTTTTATTATATGATTTTATATTCAGGAATCTAATACTATACTACTGGAAAAATAAATGTAATGGTTACCACATTGAAGAACAAAAAAGAAAAAGCTTAAATATCT
Organism: Ursus maritimus; assembly: GCF_017311325.1. Lineage (NCBI taxonomy): Eukaryota > Metazoa > Chordata > Mammalia > Carnivora > Ursidae > Ursus > Ursus maritimus. The sequence goes on along the minus strand of NW_024423343.1, from coordinate 22,966,181 downwards.
TGATAAGCTAAGTTAGATACAGTGTAAAGGATTTCAATCCATTTTTATTGCTTTGCTTGGCTTAAATGGAGTGTTTAGTTAATAATACTATGAATTATGTCTTCTATTTTATTTACTTCACAGATAGCTACACCATTAACTACCCCATTTTTTGGGAAATTTGCTATGTAGACTACTAACAGAATTCCCATAAGAAATAGAATTTTCCACTATGAAACATATTTTTGTAATTCACATATATCCTATTATTACGTTAGGTAATGATATGTGGTAACCTATGCAAGTATATAAATGTGGAAACACTAAGTTTTATTTTAGAATTATACAGAGATCTTTTGTTTCATATTCTTAACATTTTACAATTGAAACCAGGAATTATCTTTTTTTCTTTTCTTTTCTTTTCTTTTCTTTTCTTTTCTTTTCTTCTTTTTTTTAATTTAAAAGCAGCTTCCCTCCTTTGGTTCACAGAAAGCTACCCATTTTTAACGCTGCTTTCTAGGATGTTCTCCATAACCAATATTTCGTGTAGGTAGAACACTGAAAGCAATGAGGCAATGGCTTGAGGATATCCTCATAGTGACAATAGTAACAAAAGTTGTAGTACTATATATATATATATATATATATATATATACACACACACAATGGCATTTGTTTATTGATCTCAAAATTATGTCCGTGTACGTAGATTATACATTCATACAAATTAAATACCTACAGTAAAAATACAGTGAGGGTTTGAAGCAATTGGTAAGTTTTTTCATCTGAACTGTTATGTCTCATCTTTAGTTTAGATATGCTAATTGCCTTTATTTTTCTTAACTAACATATTAATTAACTAGCAGGTGTTTCAATAATGTTCGGAGGGGAAATATCAAGATTAATATATTTTGTACATAAGATTTATAAACATCTAAAATTTTAAGTGCCTGATTGGAATTTTCCTTTTTTTTCCCCACTTAGAATTATATGCACTCTTAACTTACTGATTTCCAGATGTTTATCTTCAGCCAGGACACCTCCTCTCAAATCCAACTTGTTACTTTACATCATCACTTGGATATCTAAAAGACATTTCAAATTCAGTATGGCAGATATAACCCTCTGAACTTACTTCTTTCCCATTGCAGTTAGTTTCCAACTCCATTCTCCCAGTTATGTGATTCAAAAATCTTGGAATCATTCTTGAATCCTCTCTTTCTTCCATACTGAATATTCTATTAGGGAAACCTATTGGTTTTCCTTCAGATTATGTATCTGACCACTTATAGTTCAAACCAACATTACATATCACCTAGATTATTATAATAGCCTCCAAACTGGTCTGTCTGTTTATGCCTTTGTTGCTCTTCAACCTCAGCCAAGTATATTCTCAAAACAGTAGCGAGAGCAATCCCATTAAAATATAGTCAGATCATTATCCTTCTGCTCACAAAACCCATTGGCTCTTTATTTAACTTAAAACAAAAGTTAAAGTCCTTAATAGCCAACAGACTCTTACATGATGTGGAGCCCTGTTACTCTCTGACATCATCTCCTGATATTCTATTCCTTGCTCACTCTACCTCAGGCATACTGGTTTTCTTGACTTGATTTGAATAGACCAGGTAATTTCTTCATCGGGGCCTTTGCAAATTGCCATTCTGCTGCCTAGAATAACCTTCCCTTTACTATCTGTGTGGTTTTTTCCTTTGCCGACTTTAGGTCTTAAGTATGTGACAGCTGTTCAATGATGCCTTTCTTGTCAAAATATTATAAACATCCTCTGATAATTCTTATCTAGTTTTTCTGCTTTTGTTTTCTCCTTAGCACATATTTCTCTTTAGGTTTTTATTCTGTGCCTCTCTTCTAGAATTCATTTTTTTTATGAAGGCCAGGATATTTTTTTCCTTTTTATTTTCACTTTTTCAGTACTGTTCCCTAGTGTTTGACACATAATAGAATCTCAACAATATCTGGTGTATGCATGAATAGTTTTTCCTATTCCTCCCCCTATAGGGAGGAAAATTTGGATAGGGTGGGAGAGGATTGCTTAGTATAAACTAAGAATGGAAGTACTCAGCTCAAGGTTCTAAATAGATACTCTGAGTTACAGTGATTCCTACATTTCAATCTCTTTTTCACAGTGTGGTCAAGGAACAATAGAACCTCTAGCCTTTAAAACAGAATAGCAACCCACCTTAAAGTCCCATTCTTGTGTTTTGTTGGAAGAATATTTTGAATGGCGGGCATGGTAAATAGTGTCTCCAAAGCAACTTACTCATTGAAATCTTGTTGGCTAGGGCATCTATGGGATGGGGGAATTAACAAACGTGAAATTAATAAAACTAGGTTTGGTTTGCTAACGTAAAATTCTCACAATTCACTAAAATTTTTAGTGCCCTACAAGGCATTAAATTCTCATAACATCTAGATTTTTATAACAAATTTCAGTGCGAGGGATGCAAAGATCATAATAAGATACATGGAATATCTCTTCCTCTTCCCATCTTATCCTGAACTAGAAGAAAATCAATGATGGGAATCAATAGGCTTTGTCAATCTGGAACAGAAAGAGTGGAGGCGATTGACTTAAAATTCTTCTCAGTTCAACATTTCATGACTGGCCTATTGCAGTTGTCTGGCCCTTTCTGTCATCAGTCCTCTGGAGATATCAGAGAATGAATACCCATCACAATAGTCCTATTATTTTCCTTGAAAACAGGATGCTTGTATCTTGAAATCATGGTATACCATCTATTCATTGGCTTGATCACAAAGGTTGGGAAGAGTCCCAGGTAGGTCATTACATAAATTGGACATTATGATTTGAAAAGATTTACTCTTCTTTTTGTTTATTTATGAAACTTCCTTATTATGCTTTCATAAGACATTATGGGGCATTAAGATATGAAGATTGGTTAATATTGCACTGTTAGTGCATAATTTATGTTTATAGCAAAGAGAACTTATGATTGAAATTATGTTAGAAAACACCAATACAGCGGTGCCTGGGTGACTCTGCCTTTGGTCAGGTCATGATCTCCACGTCCTGGGATCAAGCCCCATGTTGGGCTTCCCAGCTCAGTGAAGAGTCTGCTTCTTCCTCTCTCTCTCTGCCTCTCCCCCTGCATGTGCGCGCACTCTCTCTCTCTCTCAAATAAATAAAATCTTTAAAAAATAAGTAAATAAAAATTAAAAAAAATAAATTGTTTTCTATTGTTTCTATAAGTAGAGGCCCCTTCCAGCTAGATCTTACTGGGGTTACCTGCAGAATGCCATATCAGGCTTTAGTCAATAATAAAACTAAACTCGTATGTACTATACATAGGGCAGCTGTATTTTAGACTGCTCAGCATTAATTCCCCTTTCTAATAGCATCCAGATTCCTTACTGGAATTTTTTTTTCCCTCACTGGATCCAGGCTGGTCTGGGAGGCTAGCTACCCATTAGATAAGGTGCTGGTTCTGACCTATTGTAATCCTGAAAGGCAAAAACCCTAAAAATGGTTGGTATCTATCCAGATTGAGCTACAATGTTATGAACAGATTATTCATGTTGTGGTTTGCTCTTCCTAGACCCCAAGGATTAACTCAGTTCCTTCCTTTTCCTGGTACTGCTTCTTCTGCTTCAATTAAGTTTTGAGATCTTTCAGTAAATTTGTATTTAAATTAGCCAGAGTACCCTAGCGCAAAGAATCCTACCTGAAGTTTGTTGACTCAGAATTAACTAGATATCAGAGTCTTAATATTTAATGTGCCTGAATGAAAAAAAAATCACCTATGGGGCTTTTAAAAACTGACACATTTGGGACCCAGTCGTGAGATTCAGATTCAGTAGTTTAGGCTGGAGCCCAGGAATCTGCATGTTTAATAAACTCCCTCAGGATCCTGAAGCAGATCATATTTTGAGAAAAAAATGAGCAAGACTATCTGCTGGCTTCCCCCTACTGTCACCTTCCATCCATGATTGACTGCCCTCTAATGTTTGAGGTGACATCTTTTCAAGGTGCCTAAGGGTAGCTCTTATAGCTGTATTAGTTGCTGTGTTTGTCTCCCCACCTCTGTGTTAAGAAAGTTAATGGGATGTTTCCATTTAAAAGGCCTCCTGCAGAGTAGCAGACTCCACAGAGGGAGAAAAATAAATAAGAAATAGTTAACTATGCCAACACATTAATTTATCCTATAATCTGCTTAATTATGCAGTAAAATTAGACAGAACAATTTGCTGGAGGATATTTCTTTCCACACACAGAGAACCGGGAAGTGAGCTTACATATCCCTTTGGTGTCTTAAAAAGAGCTCCAAAAATGGCACTAGAGGAGATGGGTTGGAATCCTCACTCTGCCACTTACTGCTTGTGTGGCTCTGAATATGTGTTAACCAGGTTGATCTCAGATTTCCTCAAAGACAAATGGAACTAATTTCACAGAGTTATTGTAATAATTGCACAAAGTAACAATCATGTTGTAAACCACATAACAACACATATTCTATTATCTAGTTATATTCTAGTTCTGTACTCTCCTCTTTAAGGTGTAACAGCAGCTATTTAGCCAATTCAAACTAATATTTTTTAATGTTAATAAATCATTTAGCTATTTGATTCTTTTATTTAAGTTATTAGAGTATCATGTCTACATTTGCAAAATAAAGGTTGTTTTAAAGATAGTTTCAATGAGCAAAATCTCAAAAATCCTAATATACTATTCACTCCTAATAACAATTTTGGTATTCTTATTGGTGGATTTTTCTCACCTAGCCAATCATGAGGATTGCAACTGTCTGTAATACCTTACAGAAATAGCTATGTCCATAGGTGTTCAATATATACTTGCAGATTGATAGTCTGACTGTCAGCATGATTTTGGGGAAACCACTTAATCGCTCTGAAACTCTCAGGTTACTCATCAGGAAAATGGTTCTAATACCAATATTGAAGAATGATTTTAAAATTAATGTAATGTAAAAAGCACTTAGTATAGTTTTCAACAATGAGAATTTCAAAGGAAACATTGATTCTCTGCCCCACCCTCTACTCCATAATTGGGTAAAATGTTATGGAACTCACTGCAAAAATTTCTGTATTGGTGTTCCTTTTCTTTTCTTTCTTTCTTTCTTTTTTTTTTTTTTTTAAGATTTTATGTATTTATTTGACACAGAGAAAGAGAGAGCACAAGCCAGGGGAAAGGCAGAGGGAGAAGCAGACTCCCCACTGAAAAGGGAGCCCAACGTGGGGCTCTATCCCAGGACCCTGGGATCATGACCTGAGCCAAAGGCAGATGCTTAACCATCTGAGCCACCCAGGTGCCCCGAAAACAATTTAATTTATGTAACAATTTATAGAAAACAATTTAATTGCTAATACGAACTCTTAGGCCATCAGGTGACAGTGAGTACTGGAGCTTTATAGCGTTTCAGTCCAGCCTACCACAGCCCTTTGGTGGTCCTTCATATCCTCAAAACTTACCTTGTGGACACCTAATCATTCCCTTACTCTCACTACAAGGGGGCCTGTCAAGTTCTAGGCGATAGCTCCCAAGTTTGATTAATTCAATAAGGTTTTGTCATGAAAAGATAGAAGAAATAAATCACTTTTTGTGGAGTAGTAACCACTTTACTTACTGATTGAAGTTTAGTTATTCATATAACTATAACCCCCATGCCATCAGGTTTCCACTGCCTGCTGCCTTAACATTCCTTCTACCTAGAATACTCCTCCAGATTATCACATTTTGGGGTCCTTATCAGCATTCATATTTTAGCTCAAAGGAAATTTTTTCAAGGAGCTCTTTCCGATCATCAAATCTCTATTAATTGCTCCTACCTTCCACTATGCCCTCCCTGCTTGATCATTAGCTAGTCCATTACCACGTGTTTCTTTCATAGCACTCATCATTATCTCAGATCACGTACTGGCAAATTGGTTTACCTAATATGATTAGAACATTAACCACCCCCTTTCTTACCACACACATACCCAAATAAACTGGAAAGTACTTGCCTTCATTTTGGCATGCCTAAGACTACATCTTATTTTGAGTAGGATATAATGAATTTATATTTCTTACTTGAATACAAAGTTCTCATAATGCTGCTCTCCTTAGCAAGGGGCATGGAAAGCTCTTCCTTTCCATCCTGTCTAACAACATTTCACCATCCACCCCATACCTTAAACACACCACTGTGATTTCAAGTTTGCTGAATATGCCAGCTTTTCCATTTTCTATGAGGATTTCTATGTTCTTTGCCTTCACAAAGAGTTCAAAGAGAGTGAGAGGGAGAGAGTGAGAGAGGTCACCAACTGGATTGGGTTGCTAGACCTTGTGACATCGCATAATTTGTCTCTTTTGTTTATCTGCTTTTCATTGCTAAATTTTCTTTCCAGACTTCTTCATCTTTTCTTTAGTAAGAGTTTATGCGTTGTACAAATCAGTAATTTAAATACAACTGTTCTTAGTAACCAGTTGTAGTAAGAGGTTAGTTGGCTCGCATCAACAAAATTAAGCATGTTATTTTAAAACAAGCATTATTTTCTAAGTGTAATAATTTTAAAATTATTTATTTTGAATATATGGAACCATAAATGGGAAAATTATTATAACTGTAAAGCAAAATGTAAGTCTGTTTTTTCATAAGTCATGAGTGTTTAAATTTTAGGAAGTGATAGGTAAAGATGAGAGAAATTAGATCTGATACTATGTTGATTAAAGTAGTGTTTACACTTTTATTGTCAAATATAATTATATATGTTGTATATAACTATATAAATATATGTAAAATTAGATTATATATCTAATATAGAAAAATTAGTTTATATATTTAATATATAATTATATATAAGCATATAATTATGATATATTTAATATATTTAATATATATTATATATATTTAATACATATATCATAATTATATGTATCCAATTAAGTATTTATATATATTAATATACTTAATATAATCTCATTTTATTTTACTTTTTCTTGTGGTAGGACCATTAGACCCTGCAGATAAATTCCACTGCCTATGAAATTCAAACAACTAGGGTTTTTACATTCAAATTCAGTGATCCTCCTTCAAGGAAGTCTGTAAACCCCTTCTTAACTATTTGGACAAAAGTCACTCTCTGTTGATTTCTATCAAGTTTCATTTGTCTTTTTTTTTTTTATTGAAAGCTAGTTTTATTATTTATGCCTAATCTTACAAGGAAAGCTAGTAAGCTTGTTTAGCTAACTTTATTGAAATATAATTTGACAAAATTTGCAACTTCTATATTAAAAAGAACTTAGATTTCATTACTTATTCTAAAAAAATTAATGATCATATTAAATCGATCTTCATGTGAGTCAATGAGTTCTGACCATAAATGATCATAGATTTCCAGTGGAAATATTATGATAATAATAGTGTTATTTTTAAAAAAATTTTTACTATAAATATTTTATGATCCTGTGCATTTATAAAATTTGGGAGAGAGATCGATGAGCATAGTTTAAGTGTGCTAAATTATCCTTAGATTTCTAGTTACTGACATAACCAGTATTTAAAATTTAATTATCAATTTGGAATGATGATTGAATCAAATTTTAATTATCACATTTTCAGTATAATTACTACTTTTCTCAAAGAAGAATACAAAGTAGATTATCATTTATCTTCTACATGTATTAATGCTTTTGGTAGTGAGAAAATTAATATAGAAAGTATTTACTTCAATTTATGGGATTAGAACCCTGTAGTGAAAATAGGGTACACTGACATTTTCCATCATAAAGAAACATACATATTGAAAGTAATTACTATTATCTGGAAAAATAAGACTGAGGACATTTTGAGATAATTATGAGTCAAAAGATAATAAAATGAGTTAACTTTATCCATTTAAAATAGAAAATTTCATGTGTAATGTATGTGTAATGATTAGTGTATTTGATTTGTAAGGTACAAGTATATTTTTATTATGAGCAATATTCTAATATTTGAAGAAGAACTTTATTTCTATATTTAAGTCATTGAAGTTACAGAAAGATGCTATAGGATCATAAGCCCTTAGAGCTGACTATTTGGGCAACTGCAACATCCTTTGAAAAGATAAAAAACAAGGCAAATAATATTCTTCATAAGTAAGGCAAAATATTATATAGAATGTCAATCTATTTTTATAAAGGAGGTGTTTTGTTATTAGAAGAGGCTACTGTTTGACTAGTTTGAAAAACTTCATGATAGATGGATGATTTTTAATGGGCATAGGAAATCGTTCAATATTATTAAGAGGCAGAATATTGATGGATGTGATTTTCAAGAAAAAGTTGATAGGAGGAGATAGAAAAGGAAATAAAAATGATCCAGGAAACTGAGGGGCTAGGAATATGACCAGAGAGGATTAATTGTGTGTAGAACAGTGAGGTATATTTGAAAAGGCAATTTAGGATAGATTATAGGGAATTCTGAAGAGTTTAAGTACTGGAATTGTATACCAGCGGTGGGTCATTTAATAGTTTTCCAATCTTTGGAAGACTGCTTAGAGAGAAATATTGGATATATTTGTTTTCAAAGTGTGTCTACAGATGGACCTCCTGATCTGGGGAGTTGCTAAAAATGCACATTCAAGGTCCTAAACCTCAAGCTTCTGATTCAGTAAGTCTCAGAGAGATCCAGGACTCTGCATTTTTAGTAAGATCTCCTATTTCTTATTTCCCAATGAAGTCCCAGAACCACTGGAAGAGAGACCATAGCCAGTGGGGTTCTACTCTGGGATTGCTAGAGACTCAGTATCTCATCCCCTCTCCAGGACTCCTATTTCTTATTTCCCAATGAAGTCCCAGAACCACTGGAAGAGAGACCATAGCCAGTGGGGTTCTACTCTGGGATTGCTAGAGACTCAGTATCTCATCCCCTCTCCAGGACTTGTTTTCAAATGCAAAATGTCTCAAACATTCTAACTCAACAATATACCTGAACAGTAGAACATTTTTCTGTACTAAACCTGAAATGACCAGAAATTGTGATTCTCGTCCAACCTATGTTCAGAGCCAAGACCCCCAGAGTACATCAGTGGTTACCTTTATTAAATTGTTGCCATATTAATCAGGACTCTCTCAGTTACATGAAATAGAATCCATAGAATATGCCAACTCAGCAATTCCACTTCTGTTATTATGGTAGAAGAAAAGTTACTTTTTATGAATAAGTTAGGATTTCACTGGGGATTTTGGTTTGAAGGGTTTTTATATTTGCATTTTTACAAAGTATAAGTTTAAAAACAACATTTAAGAAAAGAAATGCAGCTCCATACCTTTAACTTTTGATGCATCCATTTGAATCATTTGTATAATGCCATGTATTGCTCAGCCAGGCACATGTGGAATGAATATGAAGGATAATGAAGCCTTCAATTCTTTGTTCAAGAATCTGTAAATGACTCTCCTTTATTTTTTCCCCTTTGAAAAATCAAATCAGTGCCCCTTGGTATTAACCATAAGGAGTTAAAAACATATGTCCACAAAAAACCTACACATGGATGTTTATAGCAGCTTCATTCATAATTACCAAAACTTGGAAGCAACTCAGATATCCTTCAGTAGGATGAATGGATTAATTATTAATGGATTAATAAAAGGTCTATCAAGCCATGAAAAGACCTAGAGGAACCTTAAATGCATATTGTTAAGTGAAAGAAGCCAATCTGAAAAGGCTACATCCTGTATGATTTCAACTATATAACAATATAGACAAGGCAGAACTATGGGAAGAGTAAAAAGATTATTGGTTGCCTAGGGTTGGGGAACAGGGTTGGCAAAGGGATGAATACATGAAGCATAGAGGATTTTTAGAGCAGTATCTAAAGGTGGATATATATATATATCATTATATATTTGTCCAAATGCATGGAATGTAGAACACCAAGAGTAAACCGTAAGGTAAACTGTGGACTTGGGTTATTACGATGTCTCAAGGTAGGTTTATCAATTATAACAAATGCAGCACTGTGGTGGGAGATTGGAGAAGGCTATGTACATTGGAGAACAAGGAGGTATATAAAAATCTCTGCACCTCCTCTTAATTTTAACGGGAATTTAGATTGCTCTAAAAAATAAATCTTAAATAAATTAGACTATTCTCATCTCTTGTATTTGCTAGATGTTAATATTCAGTATTCAGAGTTTCTGTACCCTGTGACTGATGAGTGTTAAGTGTTGTGGAAGATGCCATGTAAAGTTAAATGCTGAATTTGTTTACTCTATGAATTGATTGCTCATGTAAAATCAGTTTTATTGCTACTCATATTTAAGGCATAAACCCATCTGAACTGTTTTTACTCACAACAATTTCTGACACCAAACGTGAGGTTTTTTCACACCAACAACCAGTTTTCCAACTCTCTGGATACTCTGATTGTCCTATAATTCAATTCTGTCTTGACCCTAAGTACCCAGAGTTAGTGCTGACCCCACAGGATAAGGGCTCAATCTCGCAAGACTGCCCTCACTCAGATGCCAGTCACAAGTCTCATGTTGCCACCTGTAGTTCTGACCAGTTGGCTCTAAGTTTAAGGGGTTCCTATAATTTCCTCTTCAGATTTAATAATTTGTTTGAACAACTCTCAGAACTCAAGAAAATGCTTTACTTACTACTATTATTACTTAGTATTATGGTTTATTATAAAGGACACAACTTAGGAACAGCTAAATGGAAGAAAGGCATAGGGCACAGTATGTGGGGGAGGGAAATGGAGCTTCCACAGCCACTACAGGTGTGCTGCCTTTCCACTGCCTTGATGTGTTCATCCACCCAGAAGCTCTCTGAACCCAATCATTTAGGGGTTTTAATGGAGTTTTCATTATATAGGCACAATTGATTAAATCATTAGCCGTTAGTAATTGACTCAATCTCTAGCCTCCTTACCTCACCCAAGAGATCTAAGTGAGACTAAACGTTCTAATCCCTAATCATGCATTTGTGTTTCTGGTGACCAGCACCCAACCTGAATCTATCTAGGAGCCCCCAGACACCAGTCATCTCATTAGCATACAATAGACACTCATCACTCTGGATTTTCCAAGAGTTTTAGGGGCTGTGTGCCAGGAAGCTGGGACAAAGACCAAATAGATATTTGTTACTGTATCAAACCCACCACTTACTTTTCTTTTTTAAAAAATGAAATACTTATTGGTTTCTCATGTGTATGAAACCTTTTCAGTATGCACTAAATTGAAGGTAAAATTTTATGATTTTGCCTGAACTGTGAATGTTTATACTTCCCTTGAAATAGATAAAATAAAATAAGCAAGTAACATATTAGAAGACTCCAAAAAATAATCATGAAACGTTTACCTTTAGGCTTCTCTGAAGTAGTCGGGGTTTCTTATTAGTATTCTACTTTTACATCATGTACCCATTTTATATCATGCTCTTTGTTCCATTGCCTAAATCTAAAGAAATGGTAGATTTCTACCTAGCAATTAAACTAGTCTCCTTTTCTTTTATGGAGAATGTGCATTTATTTGATCTACTTTTATAAATAATAATTTAAATGGATGAAGAGGCAGATTGTTCTAGTAATAAATATTAACTAGTAGTAGGTTAGGCACTTTTAAAAGCTATAGTAATACATAATTGAATAATATTTAAAAACATAAAAATCATAAAGAGATGTGTTAACCATAATCCAAGACATACCAGAATAAACATCAATAAATCTACCCCTCTTCCAATCTTAACTTGTCTCTCGATTATCCAAATTCTGTAACAGTAAATATGCTCTTGAGGGTGAAACTCAGGCCTTTATCAGTTTCTCTACTACAACATTATATGGTGCTATTCCTTTATTGTACATATTTAACAATGTAATAAATTAATAAAATTAAAAGGTAGTTTATTAAATTAATTACAAGAGGCTACATTAGTAATTATGTAAACTATGGTATAACATTTACACCAATTTAAGAAAAATGCTTTTTTCTGTATCTTTTTTTTAAAAATGTCTGAAAACCTTGTAGAATTTAAACTAGAGGAAATATATCTGCATTCTGGGTTTTGATTATCAGTATTCTAAATTACAAATGCTTGTACTTGAACAAATTATATTATGGTAATTTTTTCCTTTAAAGGGAGAATATCAATGGTTGAAGAATAATTCAGGCTATTTATCATCATCTTTGAAAAAGTAAAATAACAAGAAAGCCCATTTAGGAGACACATTAATCTCCTCTGTGACTCTAGAAGCAAGCAGAATTTTTAAAAAGCATCTTCAAAAATTATATTGAATATACCTCTTCTGTTCTCTAACAATATATCTCTACATTCTGCTAAAAAGTTAAGACATTTAGGCTAAGGCAGTGCTAGATGCTGATGCTTCAGGAAGTGACAAAAAATAAAAGTTTTGATGAAGTTTCCTTCCTGGGGCCTTAAAAGGAAAGGCCAGAAAATATAAGTAGGGGTATAGTTAATTGCGAGGATAAAAATTATGTTTTCCCTTTGCACTGTTATGTTAGAACACAGATTGCCAAGTGACAGAGCTGGGATTTGAATCTAGGTTTGTCTGAATCAAGTCCCCTATATGTTTGACCACAGTACCTTGATGCAATAGTCCCCCTCTTATCTGTAGGGGGATATGTGCCAAGAACCCCAGTGGATGGCTGAAGCTGCAGATGGTACTGAACCCTATACATGCAATGTATTTCTTTCTTATAAAATACATACTTTGATAAAGTTTAATTTATAAATTAGGGACAGTACAAGACTAACAACAGTAAATAATAGTAAAATAGAACAACTATAACAATATATACTATAATGAAAGTCCTGTGAATGTTGTCTTTCTCTCTCTCTCTCAAAATATTATATTATACTCGCTCTTCTTCTTGTGATGATGTGAGATGCTAAAATGTCTACATGACAAGACGAAGTGAGGTGAAGGATGTGGATATTGTGACATTGCATTAGGCTACTACTGACCTTCTGGGGATATGTCAGAAGGAGGATCATCTCCTGGGCTCTGGTTGTTCATGGGTAACTGAAACCCTGGAAAGTGAAACTGTGAAGAAGGGGGAGCTACTGTATGGCTTGAGAAGGTTTTTGTTTGCCAGAACCTGGTCCAAAGCCCTGTCCCATTCTTCCCAGCTGCGTGATTATGGACAAGTTAATTAAACCCTGTGTCTCAGTTTTTCAGCTCTAAATGGAGATAATGTTGATAATAATAATAATAATAACAACATTAATAATAATAATACCTTAGAAGTTTTTGTGAAAATTTGATGAATTAGTACATTTAAAGCACTCACAGTTGTCAATGGAGCATAAAAAGTGCTCAAGTAATTTAGCAAGTCCTTGAATATAGTTAACTAGGAGTATGTTTGTGATCAATCATAGAGTGCTTTCTGGGAATTTATATTGTTCATAGGTACATATTCCATTTTTAAAAATGCAGTTATTGCCACTTGAGTACAATTTCAAGAGGGTTCATTTTTGTTTTTGTTTTTTGCATGTTTTTCTCTGTATGTTTTGCCATTTGAGAAACTAGCAAGTACAAGTTTTTGGTTCAGAAATAAGTTTGTCTCTCTTGTTCTCAAAGCAGTCCAAATTGTTCTGTTTTGAGCCTTGGCACTTGCTGTTGCTTTGCCAGTAGTCTTCACCCTCGATTTTCATATAGTCATCTCTCTCTCATCATTCAATTCTCAGCTCATTGGCCCCTCTTTAGAGTAGCCTTTCCTGAGCATCCAGTCTGATATTCTACCATCACCATAACAACCTCATCTTGTCATCACTCTGTTCCACTGCTGTGTTTTATTTTCTTCCACTGTTTACTCTAAATGCCATTCTTATTTATTTGTTTCTTTATTACTTCCTTATTGTCTCATTTCTCTGCTTGAATGTAAGCTCTTTGAGGGAAGGGATCATGTCCTACGTAGTCCATTCATTACTGAGGTTTCTTCCAGCTCAGCTTCCTCTTGAGGTGTGAGGCAGTGCTTCCAATGGTCTTATAGGTGCTGGGGAGAAACATGTATTCTGCTCGTTACTACTTACTTAAAACTTTGTTGTATAGGAATGTACATTTTTGGAGGTCTCTGAATAGTTTGTAGTTCCATCCATTTTTCTAGGTATTCTTTATTTTATTGTCACTTTTTCACCAGTTGTCATCAAGCTGGGTGTCTGAGATCATTTTGCCACTGGTAAAACTGTAGAATTACTTTTATTGAACTGTGTTTTCGTATTACATCCTAGCCCACATGGAGGAATGTTATAACAGACTATAAAATTTACCATTATTATTTCAGAAATGGTGTAATTGAGGATTTCACTTATGGTCTCAATATCAGTTAGTCCATGAAAACAGAAACAACTTAAAGGACTTAAAACAGAGAGGAGAGAGTTTGATACAAGACGGTGGTTTTATGGCGATGGAAACACTGAGAAGCCAAATGAGACAATGAGGCAAATGAAAAAACAGTGACAGATTAACTGCCACATCTAAGCTGGAGGAACAAAGTGAGTAGGTGACATTCCTAAGTCCAGAGGGTCTTGTAAACCTGGAAGGAGAAGGCTGTACCTGGAGCAATGAAAGCCAGCACTAATGCCATGCAAGAGATAGCTTCTAGAGACTTCATATTAGAGAGGTTAGGGAAGAAATACCCTGGTGGCTCCCTGTCACCCTCCAATCTCCAGTTAGCAAGCACTTTCCCCTGACAGAAGCCAGGTGAGAGTCAGCTGATAGGGCATCCCAGGTGTGGTAGCTTTCATATCAGCCCCCTGAAACCTTGTGCAAAGCAGGAGAGAGGTAAGGAATGGGTCTGAAAGCAAACTGTCCCTGGCCTGGCATACTACTCCATTAGGAGGCATGAGTGCAAATTGTACTCAGTCCACAATTGAGTTGTATATATATAACAGGCACTAAATTATGCCACCAATCATGATTGTCCCTTGTGTTGGTTTCTAAAGAACGTAGTCAATTTTTATGCCTCTTTTTTGGCATCCTGCACATGAATCTTCTGGAATATATTTTGAGTTCCACTCTTATTCCCAGATTTATTCCCTAAATATTGTTAGTCACTTGGCTAGATGCTGTAACACTGAGTCCTTGGTGGCAGGGGCTCTGAGAAAGTGACTATTGGGATTTGTGGTGCTATCATCTGATCAATCTGTCCATTGCTCTTAGAGATAAGGCTATTGAAAGGACAAGGTCTGCAGTTGCGACATACTAACTGAGTGTGTCTTAGAAGGCAGGGTTTCTGACTCCAAAGCCTATGCTCTTTCAACTTTGCTAACATTTAATACTCCTTTCTAATTTTCCTCCAATCCTTAGCTTATGTGTTACTTCCTCTGAGAAAGTTATTGCCTTACCTCTGTCATAGCACTTAGAATACTGCAATAGTATATTCACCTTGCTCTTTCTCTTCCTCTTAGATAGGTGTACTATTTGTTACATCTTTATTTTCAGCACCTACCATAGTGTATGATATGATACATATGACATGTTCAATAGATATACTTTGAATTAATGAATGAATAAGGAAATGCATTAGTAAAAAAAAACACAGTACCTTGGTTAGGTCAATCCAGTTTCCTTATTGATGAGGTGAGCAACATATTTAATACTTCTTTAGGAAGCATTTATTTAAAAATAGATACTACCAACATTCAAAGTGACTCAAACCATTTGGAGAAATGTAATCTCACTACAAAAAAATGAATTCAATTAAGACTAGTTATGAGATGTAAACTTTGCAAAGCAACCAAGTCAAGAAGTAGAAGATAAAAATTACAAGTAAAACCAATTGTGCTGTTCTGTAAGCCATAATGATATGAAAAATAGATGAATTGCTTTGCAACGTGCTATGATCAGGCATTAGGCACTTGTATTTCCTTAACCAGTTTCCTGAATCTGGCACATACCTTTTCTTTGGTGAAATTGTACACAGCTTTGAATAATGACCATATAGATGGGCATTGTGACTCTTCATAGAGTTCAATATAAAGATAGTAAAAAGACTGAACCCCTTCGGTGCATAAAAATTGCAAAAGACCAGCTGTATTTTTAGGTGCACAGAAGAGTCATAAAGAGGTAGAATTTGCTTTGTGCTTCACTAGACTCCTGGGAAGAATCAGGACCCCCATTTAGATCACGATGCTATTTGTAAAACTGGAAACGTTTGTATCCTGGAAAACATCCAGGATTTTCCTGACCTTATACAAAAAAGCTGGAAACCTAGTTGCTGAGAAAACTTGATCTTACAATTAAACCATAAATGAATATTCACAAATTTATGTAAACTTGGCTGTGATAACACTGAGAAGTTTAATTTCAGACTAGTGTTAAAAGAGCACAGTCTTGCAGTCTTGTACACTGGCTTTTTAAGCAATTCAGTGCATGGCAATTTGGAGGAGGCAGTGCTAAGGCCTATATTCTCTCTCTTTAAATAGAACTGTGTAGACAAAGTGTAGTAAACTTAAAAAAAAAAACCTTAAGTTTCAATGGTGACATATCTGGATTGGAGGATAAGAGAAATGGACTTTGGTGATTGAAGGACTGGAGGAAAGAATTGTGTCAGTGATGCTGAGAAGCTTTCATACTGTTTTGTGGTATGATAGCTTGACTTCAACATACAGACAGGCTATGTGATTTTTGAGGTTTAAGGGGTTTATACTATGGGTAAATTTATTATACAGACTGTTGCATTGACCTGCTGTTTTTACTTGTATGTCTGTTTGAGATCTCAGGACTGTTTCATTATTTAGTTCATTAGTCAATTTATTCATACCTTCTTATTCTTTCAACCATCATTTACTGATTTCCTTTCCTTTTTAGTCGCTAAAAATAAAGGGACATGATGCTCTAAGAGTTTATGGTGTCACAAAGGGGGAAGACAACTAAAATGATACACATTGAAATTACTAAATAGGCAAAACTTTGAGAAGAGAAAAGAGGGAATGATTAATTTTGCATATGGAATTTGATAAGTCAAAAAGAGAGACTTCATTAGAGATGATTCCATTTGAGCAGAGGCTTACATGATGAGTAGTGTTACTCCAGTTATTGAAAGAAGAAAGCCCTGGTCGGCAGGAAGACGTTATTGCTCTGTTGTTTAGAACAATAATCAGTATTTATTTCAGAGTTCAGATCCTTAGGAACTAACTTTGAGAACACTGAGTCATGTAGACTAATTTTAATTTATTTCCCCTCTTGGTTCCGTTGCAACCATCTCCACAACCTTGTGAAGAAGAACCTCTACCAAGCATGATCTTATATCACTTGCTAGTGTGGATTTCTCTTATATTCTATCTTTATCATAATTAGTACTGAACTAGTGTTGTATTAAATTATAAATTCCTGTGTTACCTCTCTCTCACACAGACAGCACCTGGTACATGGTGGTCTGCTGAGTAAGATAGTTTGGGTGTAACTTCATAGGAAACACAGAGGACAGGAGTTGGAATACAGAGATCAATATAACAGTTGAGTGTCCCTGTGTATGGTACTCTGATCTAAAAGGAAAAAATATGAGCCCCCAAATAATACTAAGTATATTATGGAATTATACATGTCAAAGCACATAGATTAACATAAAAATAATTATATAGCAAGATTGTCTAAATTTAAATTTGTGAACATTTATGAGTTCAACTATTGAACTAAACAAGCAAACTTTACTTCCTTAGAAAATACAGAGCTTATATTTGGCGTTCAAGGATCTACACAGTTTTTAATGCCTCTTTATTTACATTTTTGCTTAAAAGATTCAAAGTTAGTTCAGTGATATCAATTATGATATTGAATTATTTTGTAAATAAATAAATTAATATGTTTGACCTTTGCAACAGTGTATTGGGAAAGGAGGGAAATACAGTTGTATGTATTTTAGTTTCCAGATTATTGTTACTAGAACAGAGAATAGCTATGCTTCTTTGGGTACATGTATCTCCTGTAGAAGAATCTTATAAATTCTTCTGTTCAAGTAGTTGATGGGAATATTTTAGATTTTCTATGTATAAATAATATCACTATGAAAATATTTTATATTGATTATTTAATTCTGTTTTCTTATTGCACTTGCTCAAAACTCTAATGTTAAACAGTAATGTTGATAGTTATTACTATGAACTCCCAGATTTTAATGGAAATGATTTTAAGGTTTTGTTGTTTACAGTAATTTTTTTTAATTATGGTAAATAATTTTTATCATATTTAAGTCATTTTTACCTATTTCTATTTTTATAAAGTTTATGTGAAGAATGAAGCTAGTTAACATGAGTGTTATTATTTTCTTGGGTGGTTAATTATTTGTTTGGATTGACTTTTACCACTGTTTTATCTGTTCTGCTGGCAACTTTTTCTTATTTTTGTTTTTGTTTTTGGTAATACTTGGAGTTCAGGAATTTGGCAAGAATATATCTAACATTATAATTTTTCTCATTATTTATGCCTCCATTGTTAATCGTTTCAAACTAGAGACTCCATTCTTTTTAAGCAAGTGGAATTTTCTTTGTTGTTTAATTATTACTTTTCCTGCAACTCTTGTTTTGTTTTGTTTCTGGAAATCCAGTGATTCACAGGTTAGTTTTTCTGGGTTTAACCCTTGAGTCTTGCATTTTTTCCCTTATGATATCCATCTCTCAGTATCTTTGGTTTATGACTTCAGATATTTCTTCCATTTACTATTCCAGATCATTAATATGATTCTCAGTTGCAACCATCATTCAATTCATTCACTGAAACTTTTTGCTTCTAATTTTTATTTTAGTTCCAGAAACACTCTCTTTTGTGTGGGACTTCTCTCTTTAATAGAAACTCAGACTATGGTTTTCCATATGAACAATGGCAACAACAAAAGTTGTATTTGATTTCTGCTCACTCCATATACACAGACCAACTCTAGATAATCTTAGGAATGAAATGTCAATAATAAAATTTTAAAAATTCTACTTAAAATTTTTTTTTTAATTTTAGTTAAGTTTTAAAGGAAATTTATCTTTTAAAACTTGGAGATGAGGGGCACCTGAGTGGCTATGTTGGTTAAGTATCTGACTTGATTTTGGCTTATGTCATGATCTGAGGGTCATGAGATCGAGCCCCATGTCAGGCTCTCCCTTGGGCATGGAGCCTGCTTAAAATTCTCTCTCTCCCCCTCCCCTGACTCTCTCTCTCTAAAAAACAAAACAAAACAAACATAAAAACTTGGGAGGAAAGTAAGAATTTATTAAACAGGACATAAAAAGAACTGGCTATAAAATAGAAGGTTGATAAATTTGATTATGTTGGAATTAGTAACTTTGATCTGCAAAAAACACCTTAAAGAAATTAAAAGATAAATTATAAATTGAGAGAAGGCTTTTTTATTACGTACAACTGAGTATTAAATATCAAGTATATAAAAATAAATCCTATAAATCAATAAAAAAGCACAAATAATTCAACAGAAAAATGGGCATAAATGATGAATAGTTCTTTATAGAAGAGGTAATATATCTTAGCAATAAACATATGAAGAGATGTTTGGGCTCAGTAATGATCAGAAATTACATATCATACTATAATGAGTTCTTTTTTTTATATCCATTTTATTGGGAAAAAAGAAATAAAAAGCTCAGTTATATCAAGTGAGTAAGAAGACGTGAGTCCTCAGGGTCTCTTCTACATTGTTTCATTAAACATAAATTGGTTCAAATGCTTTGGAAAACAGTTTGATATTGTGTGTAGTGTTCCTTACCTTATGATGAAGTAATTCTGGCTAGATATCCAAAGGAAAATCTTTTCTGTGAACACTGAAGACATGTAAAAGGATGTTCAGAGCAGTTGTCTTCACAAAAGCAAATATGTGGAAGCAAATCAAATGCTTCCATAGCAGGAGGGAGGCTGAATTTAGTGGAATAAGCTGTTATAAAGCAATTAAATAAATAAACTATAATAGTTTGATGGTTAACATTATGTGAAGAATGCCGAGATAGCTGGTAAAACATTATTTCTGGATTTTTCTGTGAGTATGTTTCTGAAACAGATTGGCATTTGAACTGATAGATTGAGTAAAGAAGATTGCCTTCATATCTGCAGGTGGGCATCATCCAGTCCACTGAGGACCTAAATAGAATGAAAAGGTGGAAGAAGGGCAAATTTGATCTCTCTGCTTGAGCTGAGACATTAATATTCTCCTGTCCTCATACATTAATTCTTCTGGTTCTTGGGCCTTCAGAATTGCACAGGGATTTTTACACTATCATCCGCCTTTTGCCACCATTATCAGACCTTTGGACTTGGACTGGGGCTTCACCATTGGCTCCCCTGAATCTCAGGCTTTCCTACTCAGACTGAATTATACCACTGGCCTTCCAGATTCCAAGTTTTCAGACAATAGAATTTGGAACTCCACAGCCTCCATAATTACATGAGCCAATTCCTATATGAAATCTCCTCTTATGTATATCTATGTCCTATTGGTTCTGGGGAACCCTAACTAATAAAAATGGTATACAGCAGTATGCATAAATCCTTGCTCTAACAACCTGATCAATTTAAACATAATATAATTTAAATTAAAATAAATTTTTATTAAGAAATATAAATGATCACTACTGAGCCTAAAAATCTCTTCATATGTTTATTGCTAAATGAAAAGGAAAGAAAGGAAATTATGATATTAAAGGGGTTATTTTCTTGGAAAAGGGAAGAGAGAGAATGGGATGAAGGAAGACCACATAAATAGATACGAATAACTGGTGAGACCCTACTTTTTGCATTGCGTATGGTGGTTTCTCAGTTGCTAATTACACTATTCAAAGAGATGAATGAATAAATAAAAACAGAGGACCATGCATGGATCAGTTATGAAAGTGTCCCTCATCAAGGCATATGATTCATCAAATTTTGTATATCATGGTGTGGAACAAAAAGTTGTTATTTATTTACACCAGCGTGTCGTTTTTCTAGAGACCATTCTTTCTGCTTTGGCCACAGCAGCTTCTTGGCTCATAGGAAGATGTGTTATACTTGAGGGAGAAGAAGAGCTAGGAGTTTTAACAGTTGCTATTTGCCCAGAAAGGTCTACTCTGGAAAGATTCCTTTACTTTGGCTCACTTTTCATTTTCATAGGATTACCAGCTCAAAATTATAGAAATTTTCTATTTTACCTATTTATCTATCCATTCACTCATTCATTAATCACTTTTATTCTCCTTTATTTGCTGGACCTGAATATTTTTCCATTCAAACTTTGCAAAATAAAGGAAAGAAAAAGCTCCAGGAATAACAAGCAGTTTTAACATTTACAGCTGGCAGAGCAGGTTTGAGAATAATCTAACTTTGTGAATGACTACAAAGGGTGTTAATTAAGTAGCAGGTGTTTTATCACCTCTGTCTATTTGAAAAAAAATGCAGCACAGATGTAGAAAGCTTAAGTACATCTGTAGTTTGTATAACAAAACTCTATATTCATTGGGTTCCATCTGTCACACTAACCTCAAACTACACTTAGTGCCAGCCAATTAACACCTTGATTAAGCTATAGACCACCTGCAGCTTCAGCAATGTAATGAATTTACTAACTTTTATATAAATTCACTGTAATACCTAGATTAAAACAGCATAGAAAAAAGGGGAAAAAATTCACACTTTGGCTGTGGCATGTTCACAAATGCACACACACATTTACTAAGTCATGCACATTAGTTGTTTCATCTCTGCTTCTCTTCATTTCTTCATTCTATCAGACATGGGATATTTGGTTGAAGGCCTTTTTGACTCACATAAACCTACAAACTATAGGTAGAAAAAAAACATTACATCCTATCCCTCAACTCAAATTTGAAAAAGCCCGGGAATGTATTCCCGATTTGCTTTGTTCAGGTCACATGCTATTCTGAATGGGATTGAGTACCCTGGTTGACCCAGTTTAGATTAGTTGCCTAATCCTGTGGCCACAATAACGGAAGCCCACCCTAATCATGTGGGAGGAGCAGGTGACCAAAATTTTTGGGGGTTCAAAAAAATAACATAAATGAACAATGTATGATAATTGATGCATGCATGTTTGAAGTACAAAGTAAATTCTCAGTCTTCATTTTTCTTAATAAAATTTGCATTGTCACTTACAAACTGTGAAGTAGATTTTCTTTTCATACCAAGAAAAAACAGTGACTTCCCATTAGAGAAAACTGAGATACCAGTTAAAATATTTTTAAGCAGAAAAGTGACATTTTGAATAGTGAGTTTCATTACACCTTACCTAGTGACAGCTTGCAGAATTGATTGGAGGGAGGAAAGCTGGAAAAACAAGATCATTTGGATGAAATAATATAATGGGAGAATAGTGACAGTAGGATAGGTCTGTGATTCTAGAGAAAGGTTCACAACCAGTGGGGAGGTAGATGATGACTAGTCTATTCATTTTGCCTCAATGGTTGAAATAGTTACGGATGGATTTTTCTCGATTGAGCATGAAAAATCATGCTCCTGTATGATAAAAAATATCTAGGAGAATGCTGGAAAATGGAAAACAGAAGAACAGCAAAATAAACTAGAGTAAAAAATATGTTTGATTTTGCACAGCTCATTTTATTAAGAAGCTCACTGCAGAATTAGTCATTCAGGAGAAGAGAGAATCATTCAGTTATTCAGGACTCAACATCAGAATGCATTCTTATCAACAGGGCCCAGAGACTGTCATGACCCTAAGTATTATCATTCCATACTCATCCTTCCATAAAGAAAAAGGGAATTTCCTAAGGTTTATTATATATATTCTACTTTCTGGGGAGAGAGTCAGTTTGTAGTTTAATATATTTCATGTTTAGTAAAAGTTAATTTAAAAAAAAATATTTTACTTGAAATTGCATTTGGATAAAAATAAAAGATCAATAAGTAGTCCCTGAAATGTAATGGAATGAAGGATTTGTAACAGGGATTTGACCAGATGCAATTTGTGGAGTTAATTAAATAATCTCTTTAAGTCTGTTGTTTTAGAATCTGATGTTGGAACTTGGAGTTTTCAGGGTAGGCAGTTGAGAAGGAAAGATGGGTATAAATTGAGGGAGAACAAAGACAAGATGGAACACATGGGCAGGAGCTGGAACCCATGAGCATGGGCAGAACATGTGTCAGTTTTCATTGCCCTCAACCTTAATGATGAGGATGCCCTGAAAGAGAATCTGGCACCCTTTATCTCAGAGCCAACCATATAACTGGCTCAGAAATTGAAGAAGGATTCAAGGGAAGTTGGAATAGCTGTGTGGTTGGCTGCTACCCATGACAAATTGATAAGCAGGTAGATTGATGATAATGTGTATGACTGCAAAGGTCCCTAGTGACCCTGCCCTTAAATTCAGAGGGTAAGATTTGATATGACTGGAGCTTTTCTTCTGTCCTCAAAATCAGAGAGAAAAAAATACCTCTTGTGGTCTACCCTAATGGAAAGTATATAGAGAAGAGAACTCTGGGAAACAGTTCAACTTGCACCAGTTGACACATTATAAAGCCCCTAGATATCATGGTTTTCAACCAAAAAGCTTCACACATTTTTGTCAAGCCATACTTAATCTACAAATAAACAAAGTCATGTTTTTGCCTAATATGAATATATGACAGAACTCTTCTGCCTTATAACTGAACATAGGCTTATCCTCTCCAGAACAGTTTACAAATCCCATTTTTAAAAAATATATTCTTCTTTTAGTTGATTCATACTCCCCCTTTGATATCCTATGATGTAAATAGCAAGATATATATTTTGTTAACTATGATTAACACAATGTATGTTAGATAATATTTGAATGGGGAGAAACAGTATTTGTTTCATACACATACTCACATCCACACACAGCATTCATTCATATTAAAGTAAGGAAGAAAAACTCAACAATAATAGCTTTGCAGTTACAATTTCTGAGTTGGTCATGTGGTTGTAAGAGATATTTCCATTCTCCTTCTTTCACTTCCTATTCCATTTTCTCAGCTGTCCCTTGCAAGGCCACTACCTCAGGTGAGGCCATTACAAGTTCTTCAGGCAAGGCAAGACTAGCTTTCCCAGACTCAAGTAGAAGGGATGCCTCTGCTGGCAAAGCACGCTGACAGAATTTGAGTTCAGTGTTCCCATTCCATCCAAGTTTGCTATATGTCCTACCTTAATTTTCACGGTCCTGTTCCTTTCCACTGAATGCCCTAACTTTAACAAAAATGATTCTGTGAGTTTGGGAATTCAGTCTGCATTGTAATTAGTCATTGTGATTAGACTTTTGATTTGGTTTCAAACTGATCAAACTTGACGTTACGGGAGGTAGTTATTTCTTTTAGGGCAGGCTTACAAGTTCAGGTCCCTTATGTGAACTTCAGCTAGAAATTTAAAGCTCTGAAACCATTTTCCTTTGATACTTACCAAATACTGTATCAGTTAGAAGCAGAACGACTAGAGGGTTGTGTGCATGTGAGCACACATACACACACACAATTTGTTGCAAGGATTTGACCATATGCAATTATGGAAGCTGGCTACATCACTGTCTGTAAGCCTATGGATTTTGCATCTGATACTGGACCTGGATGTCCATAGAGTAGGCTGTCAGAAAGGAAAAAGAAGAAGGATATGAAGTGAGGGAGAGCAAAGACAAAGTAAATCCCACAAGTGTGAACTGGATTTCACCAGTGTCAGTTCTCACTCCCTCAGCCTTAATGAATCGGTGTCCTACAGGGGAAACTGGTGCTTCCTTCTTGAAGATGAGCACATACCTGTCCCCAGGGTGTGAGAAACCGAAGAAATATCTAGGAAAAGGTGGAAAGGTCATAGGCTCAGCTACTGCTCCCTGCCAATCAGTTAAGCCAGCAGATGAGTGACATGTGAGTTATGGAAGTATCCCTTGACACTGTCCCAACTTTCTTCCAAGTATAA
This sequence comes from Ursus maritimus, assembly GCF_017311325.1. Taxonomy (NCBI): domain Eukaryota; kingdom Metazoa; phylum Chordata; class Mammalia; order Carnivora; family Ursidae; genus Ursus; species Ursus maritimus. The sequence continues at coordinate 22,941,340 of NW_024423343.1, read as the reverse complement.
GAAACTTTTGGCTGCTGCTTCTCTGTTCCCTCTAAATCACACCCAAAAATGTTTCTAATGGCCCACACTAATATGAAACATACAGGGAAGGGGATTATAGGAAATGTAGTTTTGCCTAGGCATGTCCACCCATTACTAAGCCCACAAGGTATCTTTAGGCTATTTATAGTGTTTATATGCTGATGTATACAATTAATAAATATGTCTAAGTTTGGTTTTGAAAATTAACCTAATTTTGATCAAGGTCAATTTCTTATAAGTTCAAACATCTAGAAATACCAGTATGTTTGGGGACAAATGCTCTTTATTGGTCCTTTGAAATATTAAACTCTATGACTAATAATTTTTCCTCATTGCTCTGAAATTTTGAACTCACACTGAGTTCCCCACCTCCTCCCTCTCTTACTACCTCTTTCCTTTACACAGATAATAGCTACCTTTGAAGATATAATTCAGTTTAGATAATTTATGGCAATATTTAAATTTTTTATTCTAATTTACACGGATTGATATCTTTTGTTGATTTTAAGCCTTAAACAAAGACTCGATGTTATATGACTGGCTATTTATTGAGTAAAACCTACCTTTGAGAAAAAAAATAATGAGTATAGTGGCAAATCCTAAGAAGATTAATCCATCTCTCAAAATTGTACAAAAAAGTACAGTAACTTTGTGCTTCAAATAACAGCCAATCCTTCAAATTGGCTACTGTGAATTATTTTTTTCTTTCTTTGGAAGTATAAATAATCACTGCTTCTGATTAATTTCTGACATATAAATCACATTCTTTGCTTTGTATTAATTTCCTTGATACATTCTATGAATAAAACATAAGTTTGAATGTAATTACTATTTCCCTTCCACCCAATAATTGGAGGTGTATTTGAATTATTTAAAAAATGGTTAAGTGTGAGTTAGGAGAACCTTACATTTTTATGATATTCATTTGGATAGAGTTTCTTGTTGATAATTTGAGACAATTTGAGAAAAATAAAATTTATCATTTTGTGAATATAAAAATTGTTATACTCCCAATTTGACAATTGTAGGTTTGTAGTTTAAATTAGAAAGTCTGCTGCATTTTCCATTCATATCTGTGACAGTCAGTGTTAAATCAGTAACTTGAGTAATATAAACTTCCAAAATTGCTTTAATCCATATATTCACTTACTCAAATGTCACTAGCCTGAATCTTAAATTACTGAGAACACAACCAAAACAGTATGACAATATAAAGGCTCTGAATATCTAAATAACATATTTCAAAACCCACTGATTAATTCTCAAGAGAATCACTCAGGTAACCTGAAAATGTAATGGACACTTTAGCATCTGTTTTTCTAATGTTCGTGAATTAGAAATCACAGTATAAAGACAGAAGAAGCTTTAAAAACAGGAACCCTCTTACAATTATAAGTGGCACTGCTATATTTATTATATTTGATGAGGGAGAAAGGGGGATAATGCAAATATCATTGAAAATAATTTAAGAACTTTAGCAGTTATGGAGAAATTAGTTTAAAGGGAAAATAAACACTGATACAAGGATTGAAGGTGAGGAGCATAGTAGAATAAAATATTTAATAGTCATAGTAATGACCTTGAGTCATTACAAAAGTACACAGTAAACATTAAATTCTGATTTAAAAAGCCCTGATAATTTAGTATACAGTTTAGGGGGTTTGTTTTTGTGTTTAATCTCAACTGAACAAAATAAGAACAAAGTACATTAAAGAGATATACACAGTATTTAAAATGTTATTTCCCTGAGAATTTATCTTGACATTGCTACATAAATGAGTATTTAAGTAGAACTAAATTTTATTGAATCATTAAAGAATTACAATAAAGTTTAATACATAATCTTTATAATCCTAATCCCATGTAGTTGACCTTAAAATATTACTATAAATCACATTTAAGTCAGTAGTATTGAAGGTATAATAGAGCCAACCAGGTAGCCACAGTATGGAAGGTAAGATCTCAAAGAGGAAGGAAGTACATTCAGTGGAACTTTATATTCATGGTATCTTTTCCCCCAGGACCACTGAAAAACAAATATCAAGCATTCAACTAAATCTGGTAGTCTCCCTACATAAAGAGTACAGGGCTATGAAGAGAACCAAAATAGGGGGCCAAAAGCCCTTAGTAAAGGGAATCATAGAGTAGCAAGCTTAACATTTTACAAGTAATTCTTCCCCAAGGATTTTGTTGACTCCTAAACTGCACATGTGTTAGGTAGACACTGAGTAAAAACGAGAGAGAGAAGCTGCTGAGGCCAAGACTTTCCTTAAAAGGTAAACAGAACTTTTTTCAGTCTCACAGCACTGAGGAAACAAAAAGAGCAGATAAATACTTGAGAGATAAGAGGGCCTTTTTTAAATGCTATGGGCTTTTTAGTTTATAAGGGCCATAGCCTCAAAGATAGGGCAAAGAGGCAACTGTCAGTTTTATATGAATATCAAGATGACTGACTCATGCTCTACTTGCCTCCCAGAAGAAAATCAAATACAAAACATAAAATTAAAAAAAAAATTATCAGGTATGACAGGAAATAGGATCAAATGATCCCAAACCAAGGAAAAAATTAAACAATAGAAGAGATTTGAATGATGCAGATAATGAGGTTATCAGACTTTAAAATGACAATTTTTAATGTTAAATGTGGGAAAAGGTGCATAATTCTAACATAGCACTAAAACTTTAAAACATCAAGTGGAAATCCTATAGCTGAAAAAGACATAACTGAAATTAAAAATTCAAAAGATGGCCTTGATTGCAAATTAGACAAAGCAAAATGAAAGCTCAGTGAGCTGGAACATAGGTCAATAGAAAAATATTCAGATTAAAGCACAAATAAAAATAATGGAATACCCTCCAACACAATAAAAGAGTGTAAGAAATCCTTGGAATATGTTGAAGATCTAACATATTTGATATTGGATTCCCAAGAAGAGAAGAAATAAAAAATTTGGCAAAAGCAGATTTGAAAATAATCTACCCCCAAATAGCCCCAAAGTGACAAAACACATTTAACATAACAATATATAATAAATTCAATAATGCTCTATAACAAAATAAAAAGGTTATAGATAGCATATAATATGAATATAATAATATATAATGTATATTACATGTGTATAGTTGTCACTATAATAAAACACATTTTCCTGATGTCATCTATAATTATATCAAATGCATAGTTGTTGAGAGGGTAAGATTCAGATCTGAGTTCATAATCTAATTCCCCTACTTCCTGGATGTATTATCTTGGTTTATTTACATACTCTAATCCTGAACATTTTAGTATTTTTAGGGGGTATTGTATATAATATAATATACAATATATAAAATATATCATATAATATATATTATCTTAGAAATTGGTTGGCACACAGAAAACAAACAAAATGATGGCAGACATAACAATTATTATTTAAAGCCCTTTGGGCTGGATATCAAAGGCAAGAAGAAAAATGAAATGATTTATCCTGAAAGCTTGGTCCCTAACTCTATATTGTGTAGTTATCTAAAAACAAACAAACTAAAAAAGATATTTTAGCTTTTCAGACTGAATTATCTGTACTCCAAGTACTCCACAATTTTAGCTAGTAACATTGGATGGGAATTTGCTCCATATGTGGCTATAAATGACGTATTGGGGATGGTATGATATGCTATTGGAGGTTAAGACAGTGATCACCCTTTCAGGTATAAAGGGGCATCAGTCTTAATGGCAATATTCTGTTTTTCGATCCTTGGGCTGGTCACATGGGTGTATTCAAATTTGGAACGAGCCTTCCCTCAAAATCTGTACTTGAATAAATTTTTTGTTGGCTTTCCTTGGTTGATCATATCCTATCAGCTGCTTCATAAAAATATCATTTAATTATGAAAAGTTAAATGCATATTATCTTTAATTATATGTAAAGAAAGTAAATAGGACTTAATTGAATCTGAGCCACGTTCCAATTTTATAAGTTGATGTTATGAAAGGATGTTTCATTAGTTGATGTTAGCTTCATATTAAAAAATACACAAATAATTATTTGGAGGCTCCTTTAGAGTTTCCTTGGCATTTATATGAACTATTTGTGGTAATTTTTAAAATTAAATGTGGTTACAAGGCAGTAGTTTTGGCCGTGCATTTTTTCTTTGTAATAGCTAGTAGACATCTTTCAAGATAAAATATCTTAGATATTGTAAACTTTCTTCCCAGTCCTAATATGCTATCATAGACTAAAGTGTATATATTTAATAAAATATACTTCTTTCAAAGGCACATCCTGCTATTATTATATGCAAATATTGATTGGGTATATACCTTTTCTATTATTACTTGAATGACTTATTGGACAGGTTTGTACAGCGTTTTGCCTTTATTTACATCAAAGGAGCCAGGCTTTGTGGTGTGTTTGTGTTCACGCATGTTTGTATATGCCATTTCCATTTTGTTTGCCCAGCAGACAAGGAAAGAAACTAGGCCTTCAGATCTGTGGCTTCACTCACTAACTGGAGAGCCTACATGAATTTTATAGGAATTGGTTTGATTACAGTTCATTTACAACTTAGCATACTCTATTTGTAACAAAAATATTCTATTATTTGAAGAATCTCAACATCTTATATGCTTCAAAATTGACAGTTTAATTTCAGGAGCTTGTATTTTAAATGTACATGTTAAAAAAGAACTTTGAATAGTTCATGGAGTCTCTGAAATCTCAGAAAGTATCCGTTCCATATCAAACAAAACAAGCGGCAGATACTATTTAAATCAAATTTAAGTAAGACTTTTTGCATGCCTGTCTGGACTTTTTCTTTCTTTAGATCTTGACATCAATGGAATATTCATATTCTCCAACTCCTTATCATTTTACTGAAATTCCCGAATAGTTGACACAATGAATTCTTTCAAGTCTTTAAGATACTTTAGAGACCTATGCAGTTTCTTTTCATTTTACCAAGGCTATAAAATAGAGTTTGTTAGATTTAGGTTTTCTGTTTCTATATCATGTTTTCTTCATGTTAATGAATTAGTTGATTCTGTAAAATGATAAGTACACGTGCACTATTGAATATATTTTGTAATTGGTTAAATTTATAAACATGCAAAAATATATATATTTTAAAACAACACTGTAAAATCCTAACAACATTGAGTTTCTTTTTTTTTGAAAGGCGTAAACTCCATAATCATTCTTCAGAGATTCACATATCAGTTTAACCACTTATGAGTGGTGGCCTTGACCAAGTTACTTAATTTCTCTCTCCTTCAGTTCCTTTGTCTGTAAAATAGGGATGTAATAATATCCACTTTACAGGAGATTAAATGAAGCAATATATTTAAAATCTTAGCATGGTGCTTGACAGATAATAAGTGCTCACCAAGCATTAGCTATATTGTTATTTGACAGTGATGGTGAATATTTGACTATATATATGATAGCTTTTAAATATGTTTTTTAATAAAAAAAAGAATTGAAGGGCAAAAATAAAATAGAAGATCACAGGAATTTGAAGTGAGGTACAAAGGTTGCTCTTATTATTATTATTATTATTTTTTGAGAGCCTGTGAGTGAGGGAGGGGCAGAGGGAGAGAGGATCTTAAGCAGACTCCCGCTGAGCGTGGAGCCCAACACTCAGGGGGCTCCATCTCATGACCCTGAGATCATTACCTGAACTGAAACCAAGAGTTGGACGCTTTAACTGACTGAGCCATCCAAGTGTCCCACAGGTTACTCTTTTTAATTTTTTGTCTTTGTATAAGCTTTGGGTACTTTTTATAACTTTCCAAGTCCTTTCAGTAGCATGTTCCTACAGAGTTATTAGTTTCAGGATTTTGAAATCTTTTCCCTGGGAAAGTCTTTACAGAAAGGAAGACAATGATCGTAGAAATTTGTGATCCTAAAACTCCTCTTAAAACCTAAGTTCCCCTTTTTAATGATTTACTGTCATTCTAATCTTTGTAAAGAGAGAAAAGATATGGACCTGTATTCATCCTAGCTTCTCTGTAAATATTTCAGAAGAGAAAGAAACAGAGGAAGAATTAGTAGAGGTTTCAGTATTGAAAGATCAAGAATGAATCTTTTCACCTGGAATTTCTTCTATAATTTTTTTAGAGAAGAAAAATATGTTGTACCATGTGAATTACCACTCAAAATGCATTCACAGTTCCTTTCTCCTTTATCTTTCATGACTTTACAGAGTGGAAAGCTGAAATTATTGGTTTCCCAGAGTTCCTTACATTTAGGGTTACTCATTCAACACAATTCTGGTCATGAAAAGGGGTTTCTTTGCTGATTAAAAAGGCTACAGTTCACCAGGAGGAAAAAAAATCCTTTGCCCTTTCTCTTTTCCCTGAATTAGAATCTTACCAGACAACTTCTCCAATGTAATCTTGAGCCCTCTTCTCCTCTGACCCACCGGCCACCACTTTCACTTGCTGGAGGTATAACGTGCCCAGAATACCCTACTCAGTAATCCATACCTTCTAGTATCAGTTTCCTAGTTTCTTCATGATGCAGAGCCACTTTCTCCCCAACTCCTCCAGACTAGATCAGGCTCCTTCTCACGTGAATTCCTGTGTAGCCCTCGTCACACTCTCATCACACTTTCATGTATGTGACGAAATATCTGGCTACAAGCCACAAGCAGCAGGAACATCTATCTTGTTTATTTCTGTGCCATAAAGAGCCAGCATTTAATGAGCCAGGCATCGTAAGGCAGGCACAGTTGCAGCCACTGAATATGTACTAACTTATGCTGTGTTCATTGCAATATGGAGCAACTGAGGGAGTAGTGAGTAGGTGGCAGAGCTGGATGAAATGCATATAATTTGCCCTGGTGCCTCTGTACTTGAGTACTATTACCTATTCCACTATTCATTTTACCAAGGCTATAAAATAGAGTTTGTTATGTTTATGTTTTCTGTTTCTATATCATGTTTTCTTCATGTTAATGAATTAGTTGAGTCTGTAAAATGATAAGTACAAGTGTACTATTGAATATATTTTGTAATTGGTTGAATTTGTAAACATGCACAAATATATATATTTTAAAACAACACTGTAAAATCCTAACAACATTGAGGGTTTTTTTGAAAGGCGTGAACTCCATAGTCATTCTCTGAAGAGTGAGAGGGAGTTGGGGTATTTTTTATGACAAACAGCACTAAGTGCCATTCTTATATAATTAGAGCATGTTTTAAATGATGTTTTAAAACTTTTTCTGTACTATTTTTATGTATTTTTAAATATAATATCTCTAAATATTTATTAATTTTACGGATTTCTTTTGCTACCTCTTGAAAACAGCTGTTCTCAAGTATTAAAGTTTGTGAGAAACACCAAAGAACCAATTAGAAAGTATATATTCTCCTCCCTCCCTCCCAGATATTCTGATTCAGTAGTATTAAGATTAGAACCCAGTAAACTTGATTAAAAACAAAAAACAAAAAAATTGATTAATAAACATTCAGATAAGAAATATTGCATTAATGATATGATAAAGGTAAAACATTTTGTGTTAATAAAAAAACTTTTGTGATTATAAAGCTAGGATATTCCTACTATCAAAGTTTTAAAATATAGAACCATCTTTAAAATACACCAGAAGCCAGCTATATTAATTTTTAGATTCCCCTTGGATGATACAACAAAAAATGGTACTGAGTATTGAAAGCCAAAATGAACTAATCGAGGCTCCTAGGAAGTAATTTTTTGATTCACTAAGCAACCACTGAAATTTTAAAAACATAGTTAAGCACAATAAACATACTGTTTCAAAATGGTATTTTTTTCTATTCCAATAATAATAGTTTTTTATCCATTGTCTATTGCACTTATTTTATTGATGTGCTGTTGATTATATTTAACTCTATGAATATGCAAAACTAAACAAAAATAATTGTTCCTTGCTATTAATTTATGTATTTAAATATGCATTTATGAACATACACATATATGTGGGTCTGTATGTATGTATTTACATATGTGTATCGATTTAAGTAGTCTTGGTTCATGATGGCGCTAGGTCTCTAGGCAGTGTTTCACCACTGTGTTTGTGTAGTATTACATGCATCTTTCTATCTTAAATATATGTTTGATGTCCATACAGATTACCTAATTATGAAATAAAAGTTGGAGAATCTTTGTGGAATGTGCCTCAATAGACTAAGTGAAAGCCTTTATAGATGTCAATAAATATTTCCCTTGGTTCTCAATGACCCTATAGATTGCTTTCTCACTGATAAAATGTTTTTCAGACTGGATAAATAAGTATATAAATAAGTATATATGCTAACAATTATTATAATATGTATGTTTTAATTAAGATCCACATTCAATTTGACAGGTTGCATCCAAATATTTGTCTTTCTCTAGCATGAACATAACTCTAGAAATAAACTTGTTGGATTTCTCTATTATACCTCAATTTATTTTCAATTCTAAATAAATTGATCAATATTTAATGTGCCCCAATGTGTGAAAATAGGATATTTTAATTTGTTTCTTTTGATTTAAAAACAATGGATTTTGAAGACCTAGTGTCAAATGTAGGTTTAAGGTTTTAATGCTACTTTAATCCCAAAATATGCTTCATCACTCAATTTTGCCTTTGTTTGAAAGGTCATTTTAAAAGCAATGACATGTTAATAACAATATAATTATTTTTCCCTGAAGGATAATGTTAATTAATTAAAATCTTTAAAATATTCTAGTTTGTGGGAAATAATGTGTTATTTATGTTCAATTGTCAGTGAATAAAATATAGAAGAGAATTTCTGAATTAACCTACATTATAATTACCCAGGAAAACTTGATTTCCATATGAGGATATGTACCATCCTTCCTCCTTCTTCTTAAAGATGGTGCTATTTTTCTATAAACATAATGGTTATGGTTATAATGTATTACTCTGGGTTATTTTTCCAGGATCTATAATTCATACTTATATATTATATATTATATGTATCTGTGCTAGGTTCAGTGGTACACAAATCAGATCCTCTCTTCACTCATCAACCTTACCAAATTGGTGGGGGATGGGTTTGAAGACAGACACCAATCATTAAAAGATTAAATGTAGGACTGAGATCTGAAATATGAGTAGCACTTCATAATTTGTAGGAGGCAGGAGGGGAAGCTTAAGATCTCCCCAAGTAAAAAGGTTAGCCCATGAAAGACCTGAAAGGCCATATAGAGAATGAGCACAGAATATTCCAGGAATTGAAAGAAAGCCAGTATGGAAAGGAGCCAAAAGACCAAAAGGGAAAGGGCTAAAACATGAAGCTAGAGTGGCTGGCAGAGGCCACACCAGGCAGTTTCAAAGACACTGGATTAGGGATTTTGGCTGCTATTTCAATAGTAAAAGGAAGCCAGTAAGTGTTAGTTAACAGTACAATTAAAATCTTTGTGGTAGCAAATAGGAATGTAACGATTGAAGATATGCTTACCCATATAGCAAATACTAAATAAGGAGACATCATTTGAAGTTTGAAGTCAATACTTAAGGCAAATTAATTAATAATTTATATGTTCTTTTCATAGAATTCAGTAGCAGTTCTTTTTTATAAGGAGCTTGTAATTTAGTTTGGTAAACTATGTACAAATAATTTAGTAAGTGAACAAAAATAAGAAATATTACAAATTAGTATCAAATAAATGTAACAGATTATGAGTTGCTGAGTGCTAGGGAGAGTTTGGAAATGAAGAATAAAATAACAGAATTGAATATTCCAACAGGTTGTACAACCTGTAGTATAGAAGAGTTCAAGAATGAATAATAGGATGATTGTGGGGAGATGGTGGAATAGGAAGCATCACGAATCTGTCTCCACATGTATACTATAATTGAACTGGCAGAAACTGTTTAATGTAACTGTTTTGACAGTCTAGAGTCAATTGAAGACTTGCAACTTCCAGGGAAAGGCTCGGAAGATAAATTGCACCTAATTTTGGTCAATTTCATCTCTTGGGATAGTAGCAGCTACCCATCCTCCACTCTCCAATCCCATGGCAGGCAGTTATGCATAAATATTTTTATAATAAAAAAAAGAAATTTTATAGTGAGTTCTTAATTCCTCCTGTACTATGGCTATAGCTCTTATAATATTTTTTATCAAGTATGGTCTTAAGTTTTTATAGATAGATTCAATTTAGATATAAAAGAATATATAAAAATTGTGTTACTATGATAGCATTCAACAGTCTGTGATTTTCAAATAAATTGAACAGTAAGTGATCTTTAAAGATAGTAAATAAATTAAACTGATGCATTTCATATGTAAAATTAGGTCATATGTTTTTTTAATGAGATCAAGGTTTTTTATTATTTTAAACCTAGTGAAATTGGTGCTCTCAAACACACTTACAGTGAGATTACTAAATTTTTATGGAAAGCAATTTATAATATATGTACAAAAAAATAATAAAAATATTCATCCTGTTTGACCAAACAGTTGCATTCTGACAACCTTACACAAGAAACATTAAAACATTCTGATATGGATTTATTAATAAAAATGTGAACTATTTTAATTTTTAATTATTTATTTATTTATTTATTTTTAAAGATTTTTATTTATTTATGTGACAGAGAGACAGCCAGTGAGAGAGGGAACACAGCAGGGGGAGTGGGAGAGGAAGAAGCAGGCTCATAGCGGAGGAGCCCGATGTGGGACTCGATCCCGGTATGCCGGGATCACGCCCTGAGCCGAAGGCAGACGCTTTAACGACTGCGCTACTCAGGCGCCCATATTTTAATTTTTTAAATAAAAGCTATCAAAAATCAAAATGTCTAAAAATACAGGGCTGGCTAAGAGAATAATGGTTCATATATTTGATAGGCTACTATTCAAGCCATAAAAGTAGTGTGTACAAAAATTTTAATGGCATAAGAAAAGATTCATGATGTTATAGTGATGGAAGAAAATAGGAAATTAAATTCTATTTATGGCATGCATATTGTATCAGTTTTCTATTGCCATCACAACAAATTACTTCAATCTTAGTAGCTTAGAACAATAAAAATTTATGGTCTTGCATTTCTGGAAGCCAGGAGTCTAAAATCAGTCTCAGTGGGCTAATAAATTGAGGGGTTAGGAGGGCCGGTTCCTTCTGGAGGCTCTAGAGGAGAATCTTTTTCCTTGCCGTACAGTTTTTGGATGCTCTCCTCATTCCTTGAGTCATAGTCCCTCATCATATTGCCTTTTCTCCCTTGATTTCTGTTGTCACATCCTCCATCACTGACCCTTCAGCCTTCTTTTTATAGGACTCTAGTGATTATACTGAGCTCATCCAGATACACCAGGATTATCTCCTCTTCTCAAGATTCTTTTTTTCTATAAGATATTATTTATTTATTTGACACAGAGAGAGAGAGAGAGCGCGCACACACACACAAGCAGGGGGAGCAGCAGAGGTAGAGAGAGAAGTAGGCTCCCTGCTGAGCAGGCAGCCCAACACAGGGCTATCCCAAGTCCCTGGGATCATGACCTGACCTGAAGGGTCTATATATACATATAAATATATACCTATATAGACCCTTTTGAATAGGTTCTCCATGTCTCTTAAATTTTTTTTATCTTTTCTATGTCTTTAAAATTCTGAGATTTATTCCATTTTATTTTCCTATTTACTAATTTATATATCTCAACTTGGCTGCCATCTGGGTCTGTAGACTCTGATTTTGAAGCATTTCATGTGTTTTGCACAATATTTCCTGTGCTATAGCTTTTCTTTCAAAATTATAATATTTCCCTTTCCATATTTCAGCTTCTAAAAACTTATAAAAATTTCCAGATCCCCGACGATGCTGTTTGCTATACTTAGTTCTGATATTGATTAATTTTTTTAAACCTTTCTACTGTGATTTAAATGGAATTTGAGGAACATATGTTGTGTTTCCATTAGCTTTCTAATTGAAGCTAAATTATGGTGGCATATTATTTCACCATATGGCTAATTTACCCACGAATTTATTATGAGTTGGTTCTACTTTCTTAGCTGTTATAAACTATTCCATGATATATATATAAAATCTGGGAACATGTCTAGATTATGTCCTTATATTAAGGGTGAAAGATATATTCACTTTAGGACTTTCTTTTGCACGAGAAACCTTTTACATTTTAAATTTCTTATTAACTTGGTATGAGAATGCCTATATAGTTAATTCTCCATATCCATCATAGTTATGTTCTAAAAAGTTGCTGTGAATACTGAATTAGTGAATAGTGAACTGTTGTTCCTAGGGGAAATACTGGGTTATGTTCCTGAGAGCCTCTGGTCATGTTTTCATCAACTGACCAATACATAACCTTGTTTATGTGTGTTTCTATTTAAAGAAATCAACTTATTTAATATAGATGGTTGATTTGCTAACATTGAACTCACTGTCAGCATCACTATAACTCTTGCCTGGTTGAAGTTTATCTAATACACATATTTTCTCTGTAAGTCACATGATAACCTTCTTGCACATAGGAACACTAGCCAGCGCTTCATCACTATGCCTGGAGACTGAAATTGAACCATTTAAAACAGGGAAATCACTAACAAAAAGCAAAACAATGTAATAAGTGTGGCATTATAAAGTTTATGAAAAGAACATTTGTTTATAGTATTAGAACTGAATAAGGAGGCAAAGTGTTAACTTGTTGAACTTCAGATGGGAGTATGTGGATTGGGTGATTTAAAAATTTTTGCTGTTCTGACAAGGTACATGAATAAGCATAAAAGCACCAAGAGTAATGATTTGAGGGCTACAAAAAATTGTTAGTGAGTAGGCAAATTTGTTGGCAAATTTAATAATGAAGATTTCTTTCGACATATTCCGTAAGACAAATTAACTTTACAAAACAAAAATGAATACTGAATACCTATTTTTTCCCCCAGGAAGTAGACTACTTTGTTTGTTTCAGGGAGGTCTCAAATTTCTTGTTGCTATATTCACCTGTAATTAAATTTCTCTTTATTAGTCAATCATAAAAAAATGTGAAGTTAATACAATACTATCTTTTCGCGTTTGTAATAAAATTACTATGTAATAATTTCTTCCTCAAAAGTATAATTAGTTATGTATAAAACTTTTTCTGCCTCTTTTTTAGTAATAAAATTGTTACTATTTGATGAGTGCTTTCTACATCTTCTCCTAAGTATTTAAGAGGAGAAAATTAATTCCATTTTATAGATGTAGGAGCTGAGGAATAGATATACTAAATAACACATCCAAATTCACCAAGTTGATAAATAGTGAAACAGAAATCTTATCCAGGTAGTTTAATTCCACAATGCACTCTTCTTTACGTATTACTGTTCTGTCTTCCTGGTGGATCCAACTGAATTTTTACTTTTTGAAATGTCTTTATTTTCTGCCTTTTCAGAGGAAACCTTTCTTTTCAAGATGACCAGGTTTCTTTGTTTCCTTGCTGAACATTTTAAGGCATGTATGAAAAAACTAAATACTTGTCTCAAATTCCCATTAGGTCATCTATTTGGTTTTTCTGTTTATTGGGTTAAGGAAGAGGAGGGACTTTGAGAGCAATATTTATTAAAATTTTATTTTGTGATGAATAACTGTAAGGGCTTCATGAAGTTCTTTTGTTTAATCCTCATGATAAATTTGTGAGATTGATATTGTGATTCTCCATTTATGAAATAGGAAACTGAGGTTTTGGGAAATGTAAAACACCTTATTTCATTCAGATAATAAGTGCAGGTTTCCATTTGCCAGCAGCTCCCTCTGCTTGAAGAACCCAAGGACTTCCTCCTCCACACTCAGCGTTACTTGGCAATGCCTATTGAGATTCTACACTATACAGTAAAAAGGAAATAACTGGAAAAGCTAATTTGTTCAGTAACTGTTTGAAAGCCAAATTACTTTTGAGCAGGAAGGGATTTTAGATATCAGCAGGTTCACTTACTTTATTTTACAGATGAGTAAATAGGACCAGAGAGGTGAAGTGTTTTATCCAAATTCACACAACTTAGGTGTTAACAGTGGCAGGACTGGAATTCAAACTTCTTTCTTCACCATTTCACTGTTCTTCCTACTTAATTTTGCTGTCATATAAAAATCGGGGTAATTAAATTAGTAAAATCTTAAAAACCTAACCTAATATAGGAGAATAATTAGTGAAAAAAGGTTATACAAAATGACTATTACTCGGATTTTCATTCTTGTTTTACTTTTGAACTTTGGATTTCTTTCTCCCCTCTCCCCACCCCACTGTTTCTAAATCTTACCAGGGGACAACTGGGAAGTTAAAGGCAATTATGTTAATTGGCAAGCAGTGATAAGGAATGACGTGATTGGAAGGAAGAATTTCTCAACATAGAGAATAGAAGAAAAACAGAGTTACGTGGCAAGGTTGTGGAATAGAAAATCATTCAGTTAGACTGAAATGAAGAGCAGAACAAAGATGGTACCCTGAGAATTAAGATATTTATTTCCGGGATTCAAAAATAACATTCCCCGTGCTCAAAATACCAAGTTTTCTTTATTTGCATAACTGCTCTACAACTGACATTTATTCCCATACAATTTACTTTTATTATAATAAAAAAGTAAAATATTCATATCATATGTAAAAATAAAAAATTGCAAGACTAGAAAAAGATAAGAATTTATTGGGTGGCTGGGTGGCTCAGTAGGTTAAGCGTCTGCCTTTGGCTCAGGTCATGATCCCAGGGTCTTGGGATTGAGTCCCACATCGGGCTCCGTTCTCAGTGGGGAGTCTGCTTCTTCCTCTACCCCTTGCCCCTGCTTGTGCTCTCACTGTCTCTCATGCTCTCTCCCAAATAAATAAAATCTTAAAAAAAAAAAAGAAAAAGATAAGATTTTATTAATTTAATTATATGGACATGTGTAAATATTACTTTGTGTAACCAAATAAAAATAGGTGGCAATAAAAGTAGGCTATAACTAATTGGATGATTGAGATTCTTCCACTAAGCACTGTCAGTTGTGTTTTTTTCAACATTAGAAACTTCTAATGGGTTACTCAAATGGACACCAAACTGGAGGATGATTGTTTTCATAAAATGAAATAGACATAAACATCATCATTGTGACTTTAAAGATTTTTCTTAATGGTGCAGAAAGTGGCATTGGTTGCTGATTAGGAAATGGGAGGGATGTTAGGTGGGGCCTGGAGCTCTGAGGGTTCAGGCTGAGTGGCCAATAACTCCTCCAGGGAAGGTAGGTACCTGGAGTCAACACGGCAGGTGAAACAAGGCTCCAAGCTTCTTGCATGTATTTTCATCCTATCAGACTTCAGTTCCGAAATACAGATTCAAAGATAACATTATAAAGAATTTCAAGCTGACAACCATAGTGCATTAACCCCAAGGACAGGGCTCTCCTGAGTATGGGACTCTGTGTGAATGTGCTAGTTGGATGCTTGTGAATCTAGCCCTGAGTAATAGATACTATTTTGTTTTAAATTCCTATCTGAAGGAAGTCTTTAGTGATTAAGGAAGTGTACTCCAGTTAATGCACAAAGTTTCTTTCTACTCCAGTTTCTTAAAAATCATATACCACAGGGTTGGTAAATCATCCTGTTTCCTAGTTTCCACCAATGATCTGATGGGACAGGGTGTTATTTTTGAGTGGGGAAATGAGGAAGCTAGTGATGTGGTCCTTTTGGCCTCAGACTGAGTGTATTTCCAGCACCCTTCCAGTTGTTTCTCTAGGATTGAGTCCTGTGAATATTTCCCAAAAAGACTTATCTGTCAGTAAACAAGATATACATAGATACCTCAGAGGTAGATGTGTTAATGTTTATTAATCTATTTATTCCTTTATTCTTCAAATATTTTTACATATTGTAGTAAGCATTAGGGAAGCAATTATAGAAAAAATACATTTTATAATATAGTGATGTTGAAAAACATTAATGAATCAAATATCCAAAAAATGTATACTGCAATTACATATTTCCATGAAAGGAAAAAAAAAGTGTTGCAGATAATGAAAAAGTAGGATAATGACTAGAATTTGGTTGGTTCTAGCACTCTGAGAAAATACCATTTTAGTATTAAGAGGGAGGAGGCTATAGTCAAGGAGAGTTAGGGAAAAAAGTATTCCCGTCAAAAAAAAAAAAAAAAATCAAGTGTTAAAAGTCCTAATATGGGGAGGAACTCAAGTTTGTTCAAGAAATAGAAGAAGAAAGCCAAGGTTATTTGGACCATCATTATCAATGGGGACAATGGTGAGAAATCATGTTGGAAGGTAGAGAAAGGTAAGGACAGTTAGTCCATGTTATGGAAATTTGATTCATTCAAAGTCAAATAGAAAGGCACCAAAGGTTTTAAGCATGAGCATCACGTTGTTTGATTTTCATTTAATGATACTACTTTTGCTATTGTGTGGGGTGGATAATAGGGGGCAAAAAGGGAAATAGGTAGACCAGTTATAAGCTACGGTAGCAGTCCAAACTTGACTAAGAAAGAATAGTGAGAGGTGGATGGATAGATTTGTTTTAGAGAATTAATAGGATTTAGTGATGAATTTTTGAAAGGTTTCTCTAACTTGGTCAACTTGGTAGATGCCATTTCCTGAAATCATGATGACTATTCAAAAACCATTTTGAAAGAAGGATATGAGGTAATCAAGAGTTTAGATTGGGGCAAGTGCAGTTTGAAATTACTGTTGCCTCACAATTGACTATTAGCTCTGCTCTTCTAGTTTTTTGACATCCTTTGCATCCTATAAAACTCAGTGGTAGTGTTAGAATCTCCTTGGTGCTTTCTTGAGGCCCCCATCCTGCCCAGTTCATACTGCACTTTTCCTTTCCCAGAGCATTCGTGTACATTCTTTTACCACAGTTAAACAATTATTTCATTATGCCTTGTACTATAGGGAGTTGCTTACTGCACACAGAGAGAGAGGGAGAGAGAGAAGCAGACTCTCCACTGAGCAGGAGCCCTGATGCAGGGCTTGATCCCAGGACCCCAAGATCATGACCTGAGCCAAAGGCAGACACTTAACTGACTTAGCCACCCAGGCATCCCTATGTATTTTTTAAATATTTTATTTATTTATTTGAGAGAGCAATAGCGCACAAGTAGGGGGGCAGAGGGAGAGGGAGAAGCAAACTCCCCGCTGAGCAGGGAGCCAATGTGGGTATCCCAGGACCTTGAGATCATAACCTGAGCTGAAGGTAGATGATTAACCTACTGAGCCACCGAGGTGCCCCATTTCTTCTTTATTTTTATTCTGTTCTTGATAATCTCTTTGGCATAAGCATATGTGATAAGCATATCACACTTAATAACAGCTGTGTCCTATATCCAAGTCCCTTAAGTACTAGGCTATTGGACATCTTTCTATTTTGGGATCAGATCTATGAATTGAAAGTCCACACTCAGAAATTTAGTTTACCACAACAACTAAATTTATTTCAAAACTGTATTTTTTATAGTCTTTGTTTTTGTTATGATAGAACTTCTGTCTTTTCCTACTTGTTTTATTTGAGCAGCTATACCAATTATCACTATAAACCCACCTATATGTTAAAAACATTTTTGGAGGAATGTGGCTTCATTCTCTCAAGTCTGTTTGAGTAAAGTATAGCCTGATAGCATAAATTTATTTCTGGACCTGTTCCCTTTTATTTGTGTTTAATCATTTGGCTATCTCTTTATTACCAACTTACAGTTTGGATTCATGCTTATTTAGTCTAGTGTTTCTTAACTGGGAGCAAAACTCCGGTACTGAAAAAAAAATCTCTAGTGATATCAGCAGTTATGCCACCTACATGCTCAGTCTTATAAAAACTGAGAAATCTTAGAAATGCATGGTTCAAGTTTATAAAGATACATCAAACTTTGCCTAACACCAATATCCCAATAAGGAGCTACTTTCATTTTTATATTATTTTGATCCTTACTAATGTCCACTTGATAGGTTTATAGAACTTTGCCCTTACCCACTTTGAACTATACATCTATTTAGTTCAGAGGGCAGAAAACAAGGTCCACTGATACTAATTTCATGGAAATTCAAGTGTCTTTTATTTATAGACATAACAGAGGGTTTGGTGTGATTAATGGAAGAAGAGGAAGAAACTAAGAGTCACACTGAGGCATGGCTACATGGTTTGGTAGCTCAGTAAAGAAAGCCAGCAGAAAGAAAAGCATGGGGGGGTGGTGGATGTGAAGAGACATGTCTGTGTTCTAGGAGAGTGGCAGTTATGATGGAGTGGAAAGGTAGATACAATGAAGCCCCTTAGTCTGGTTGCCTAATGCATTTCTGTAAAATTGCAGAAATGCATTAATGTACTCCAAGATCCCTTGTCTGTTAGGATGAAGATAATGAATGAGGAAGGAGAAAAGCTTAATTGCTCTCTCATGGTCATTTTCTTTTCATTCTTGAGCATCTAGTTTTAGATTTCTCAGAGCAAAAGTGATTTAAGGGGCACCTGGGTGGCTCAGTAGGTTAAACGGCTGCCTTCAGCTGAGGTCATGATCTCAGGATCCTGGAATTGAACCCCCCCGCATCAGGCTCTGAGCTCAGGGTGGAGTCTGTTTCTCCCTCTTTCTTTGCCCCTCCCCCCAATTCATGCACATTCTTGCTCTCCTGCTCCCACCCTCCCTCTCTTACCCTCTCAAATAAATAAAATCTTAAAAAAAAAAAAAAGAAAACAAAGGTGATTTAAAAGAATAAAATTTAGAAATAAATCTGGATAGAGAATAATATTTTTGTGTCAGTCACAGAGTTGAACCATGGGAATTGATGATGAGAGCCAGACACTGGGTATAACATAATAATAATATAATGTGATATGATATGATATGATATAATTAATATATGTACGGAGGGAATCCAGGAGAAGTTTTGAAACAGCTGTAAAGAATAAACTACCCTGGGAGTTAGGAGGTCTCAGAGACCCCAAATCCAAACCAGGTTCTCACAGCTTCTCTGGGAATTTGGGCAAGTCCAATTCTTGGCTCTTCAGGTTCTTCATTTGTAAAGTGACTTGGGTAAACTAAGTGATTTCTGAGACAGCCCTCTCATCTAATATTCAGCAAACCATAGTTTTAATAGAAAGTTAGGAAAGCTGTATTCTAAGTACCTGTCTTAGATACAATAAAGAGTAAAATGATAGAACTACAAAGTCAAGGACATTGACTGTATAGTAGCTCTTGACCTTAAGTGTCATCTTACTAAAATTAAGTTATAGGAAATGCAAGTAAAAGGGTAAAGGAGAAATCTTTATATGCAGGATATAGCAATAAATATTAGCAAATCATGCCTCACATAGGTAGGGATGAAAAGAAATGTGGTCAGTGGATATTATTTTTTTCTATTTTTACAAAATCACTTATTTAATTTTTTCCAAAATGTGGTGAAGTACATAGATGGGGTAGTGTATATAATTAATTTTATATAAGTATAATTGAGCACATTTAATTAAAAATCCTATTTTTAGAAAAGCACATCTTATCTGTAGTTTTCTATGTTTTAGTATTGATATGGGTGCTTTCTTTTTTTTTTTAATTCACACACTATTGGCCTTAGAGACACAAGAACACATGCTAAATTCTATTAAAATAATTCAGGAACTCATCCATGCACGCAATAATTATGACCATGAGCATCTAAGGAAAATTAGTATGTAATGTCTTAATGAAAGCAGGCAACACAGTTTTATTTACAGATTGGATTCTATTAAATCTTTAGAGTGGTATATTTTCATTTTACTCTTGTGTAATTAATATTTAGAATAGCTCTTTGGGTAGCACATTGCATTATTAATGCACATTTTGTGAGAAATGTATGTTAAAAAAAGTCTCTTTCGAAGATAGCCCATAAATTTTGTTATTATATTAAAATGCAAATTTTGCCTCTTGCTTAACAGTTTAAAATACTTATGAGTTGCATATTTTCTTGTTTGGAGGTATTAGCTGAGAAGAATTGTTAAAATCTGTTTGATATTGTTTGGATGGGGATTTGTTTTCACATTTTTTTAACTGGAGTTGGGAATCTTTCCCAGTGGCATTCTTAACTCATAGATATGATGTGAATATTGTATTTGCCCTAATCAGATCTTGTTTTCTTTAAGAAAACTGTGATTTATATTAGTAACATATTACCAAAGCTACATGGCTATTAAACTTTGAGCCTTGGGATAGAAGAGTAAAAATTTCAAATTCTTATTACTGCTCTTGTCACAAGACGTTGTTGTTTTGGCTGTGGTATTCCCTCTAAGGCAGCCTCTAAGAAAAACATCATTTATCTTAGTTTAGCTATGAGAAGTCTGCAGAAATCCTTTCTTCATTTTTAAAAATGAGTTTTCAGAAATATCCACAAATAGAAAACTAATAGTTAAGCACAAAACTCTGTGATGTTTGGTAACACCAAATAAATGTTCTGCTGAGCCTTTTTTATGAACAAAAATAAATGAAGAAGAAAAAGGAGATGAAAACTTCCCAAACGTCATATTCCTCAATATAGGATGACACGAATCCTCTACTAGTCCTAGGGGTTTTCAGATTAGGAGTGAAAAGCCCCTGAGTCTAATGAGAGGTATTCTGTTGGAATGAAGAGAAACTGGATTTCTTAACTCCAGGCTGTAGCTTATTAGCGCAGTATGCTTCTCCCTGCAAGTACCATTGCCCCATGAATCTCTCACTTGCTTCCCATCTTTCATGCCCACCTCCTGCAATAGAAATTGTGCATTATTAGAAATTTAGTGATTCTTATGCTCCTGGGTGCACCTTGAGGAAACCAGCCTTTACTTAGCAACATCTGATTTTGTTCTGCTCCCTCCTGTTTGATTAGATTTAGAAATCTGTGAGAATAAGATTCTTTACTTTTCATTTGGCAAACGGGTTTTCTCTAATTCTTAAAATTTATCTGAAAATGATTGTTGAACAGGTAATCACGTGTTGCATAGAGTGATGTCATTATTGGTAAGTAATTTTAAAAATTAATACTAATAATTTGCTTCATGTCACAGAAGTAGTATTTCTCACAAATTGTGAGAGGGTTTTTTTGTTTTGTTTTGTTTTAAATTACTGTGATTTTTTTTCTAATAGGATAAATTTCCAATGATATTTAGCTCTTTGAAAATCAAAGTTTTCCCTTTTGATTTTAAATACTTAGTATGCTTTATGTGTCCTAGGAAAAATAAGAGAGACTTTTCACATACTGATAATGCATACATTAATATTCCAAAGCTAACTCTACTGCAGATTGATCATCGGAGCACTAATTTGTTCACCCTCTGCATGCAAATATAAAACTTCTCTTTTGTCTGTGTTACTTCTAGTTTTTAATGTGTTTGCAATATTTTAAAATGTTAGGGCTCATTTTGGAATGTCTCAAATCAGCCAGCAAAATGAAAGCCATTCAAAAACTAAAGCAAAATTGGAAAGACAGAAATATAGGTAATTCTCACATGATAAATCAAAGGGTGTCAGAGTTGTTTCTCCAATTATTTCCAGAAGGTGGCCCTACAAATTAGGAACCACCACATGGTTACTACAAAGCGTCTTTAATTATGAAAACAACTGTGAAAATGATTCACTGCTATCATCCATGATCAATTCCTAGATTATTTTCAAATTGAGAGAGGCCCAAAATTACATAAAATAATTTAAGGGGTAGGGGACATGGAATAGTCTTCATTTTGATAATTGTATCTTTATTTTAATGTAGTAGAAAAATATGACTACTTATTTAAAAAAAGCTTTGACTGACATTGTTTAAGATAAAGCTAAATAATACAAATGCAAAAGTAAGTCATTTTAAAGAAAACATTAAGGAAAATATAGAACAGTTGGGGATTGGCTATGGTAGCCATTCTGAAGGTGGTACATGACTCTTGGAGGTCTTGGAGGTTCATGAAATGGTGGTCCAATGTAGTCCTTTCATCTCCAGAGATGTTAGTTGATTGTATGGAGCCAAGATTTCTCAAAGGACTCTTGGAGCAAGAAGCCTTATTCTAGAGAAGAAACTAGAGATTGGAATAGTAATCAAGATTTTTTGGAGCTGCTTGTTTTACCACCTTTTTCTTGGAAGCATGATCTCTCATGTTTCTGCTGGTGCTTCTGCTGCCTGCCATTCCCTGTCATCTCTTCCATAAGACTTTTTTCTCTATCCATTCTTTCATATATACAGTGAAGGACTGACTCATGTGATTATGGAGGCTGAGAAGTCCCAGTCTGTTGTCTGCAAGCTGGAGGTCCAGGAAAATCAGTGGTGTAGTTCAGTCTAAGTTTGAAGGTCTGAGAACCAGGTGAGCTGATGGCGAGAGAAAAAAGCAATTTCCCAGCTCAGGCACTCAAGCAGAAGACAAATTCTCCTTTCCTCTGCCTTTTATGCTATTCATGTCCTCAGTGGATTAGATGATGCCCACCCACATTGGGGAGTACAATGTGTTTTACTGAGTTTATGGACTCCAATGTTAAACTTGTCTGGAAACACCCTCACAGACACACCCAGAAATAATGTTTAGCCAAATATCTGGGCACCTCAGGATCCAGTCAAATTGACACATACAATTAACCATCATACTCTCTAAATTTAGATGGCCTTGAATTAGCCACCCCACTCTTGATGTACTAAGTTATGGCCGGGGTGCTGCAAGGATGCCAGATCCATATAGAGCCATGAGTAAGGCATATTCCTTTAGACAGTCTGTGAGCCTAAGCTAACTCTTTGGTGTCATCTCTAAGACATCATTTGATGTCACTGATGTGTAATAAGCAAATGAGTACAGATCCAAGACTTGAGCCCAGTTTTGATTAAGCTCATTGTGGATCAAATATTATCACCATTTATCCAAAAACATTTATTAGAGATGAGCAGCACATAAAATATTATTAAGTGACTGAAAACAATTTAGAGATATATAGGTTTCTCCCTTTAAGAAACTAATGTATGAAATGGACCTCAGTAATGTGGAGGGGCAATTAATAGACTATAAGAAAGAATGGTTTATTAGAATGTTGTGAGGCATTCAACATCAGTTTCTGAATCTGTTGAATCACACTACATTTCATTTCCCTTTATGGTTTTTCTCTTGCTTCCAGGAGCCCATTACTATCGTGCTGTGCCCTGGTCTAGAATTCCCTTATTTTTCTAACTCAATCCTTATTTTAATTTAAACATATTTGCTCCCAATAGAATAAATGCTTCTTTCATCTCTCTCTCTCCTTCTTTTTTCTTTTAACTTTTTTTTTTTTTTTTTTAACCATTTGACAATGAACTCTTCTTAGGTTAAGACTTTCTTCCTTGGAATCTCTAGCACTACATTTGTTTTACTTGTATTACTCTTTCGCTCCCATTTTTAGATTCCCTGTGTCATCTTATTGACTGCCTGCAACTATTCTATTAGAGCTCTATATTTGAGCCTCTTTGCTTTTCTATCTTATTAAGTCTATTCTCATAGCATGCATTTTTGTATCTTCTCATCTTATAATACCTAATCCTAAACATATTTCCAATTCCTTGGAAAATGCTTACATTGATGTCTAACTATTGCCTCACCTCAATATATTTAAGAATTAAAGCATCATCTGCCCACCTCATAATAAGGCTCTTCCAAATGACCGATTCTCTTCAATGATTAGGTCTGTAACTTGCTCTTTTGTTTCCTCTTTTTCAAATGTCAGAGTTTTGCCACTTTTTGCCTTTACTGATAATGGTCATATGGATATTTGTTTTGTGAAATATTCAATTTCTTTTCTTTTACATTCAAACTCTCTTTTCTTTTACATTACATTCAATCTCATCCATTGTGTAAGGATGCAAATATCACCACACTCGTGAAATTATCTGACTGGTACAGTCTTTTGTGATCTTCATCTGTAACTGTGTTTTCCTAATACCACAGAAGCTAGCAATCATTAAAGAGATATTTTAAAAATAGGAAGTTATATTTCTAGAAATAGAAAAAAAAGTTTTACAAAAGTTACTTTTCAGACTAAATGTACGGTCATTATAATGTTATTGTAGACAGGCTTGTTCTGCTAATACATATTCAATTTCAGGTTCACTTTAACATGTAATTATTGGGTCTAGATATTAGAATGGATGAAATCTAAGTGTCCATTAATAAGAGATTGGAAAAAAAATAAATTATGATACTTCCATGTAGTGAAACATCATTCAGTTGAGAAAAGGAAGGATGTACCCATATTGGCTTATGTCCTACAATATTGTTCAGTGTGGGGAAAAAAAGCATATTGCAGAGTAGGGTACACAGTTTAATATCATGTGTATGCAAAACTATGCTCATGCACAGATAAGCACACTATTTATTTTATATATATATATACAGGGAAGTTCTTGAAAGTTATTCCTCAAATTGTCAACAGTGGTTCCTACTAGGAGTGCAATGGCTACTTTATACATTTCATTAAATTTTGAAATTTTGTGATAAGCCTGAATTAATATTATAATAAAACTAATTTGTTACAAAACAAAAAATTAAGGGAAGAAAAAAGGAGTTGAGAAATACATATGACTTCAAGGAAATAGTCACCAAGTTGTTGAATTATTGGAAAAGTGAAAAAGAGTCTCAAATGTTATAGTGCATTCTAAATAAAATGCCCATAGCTTTCATATTTAACAGTTACAAGTGTCATTAATGAATAGAGTTATTTTTAAAATTATTTCATTAAATTGGCCCTGTTTCTTAAGGTTTCTAAAGTTATTTTATTCATTAATTGAAAGGTATGTAATATTTTCTTTACCTGGGAGGTATTACAAATTTTAAACAAATTTAATTTACTATGTGTATTTCAGAACAGGGAGACTCAATCAAATAAAATTAATAATGATGATAATAATAATAATAACTCTGTATCAGTCCAAATGACCCGCTGTTGATAACTATGTAGTTATCGTATTTTATAGTTTGAAA
Source organism: Ursus maritimus (assembly GCF_017311325.1). Lineage (NCBI taxonomy): Eukaryota > Metazoa > Chordata > Mammalia > Carnivora > Ursidae > Ursus > Ursus maritimus. The sequence goes on along the minus strand of NW_024423343.1, from coordinate 22,916,463 downwards.
TTTCATCCAATTCTCTAAGACAACAGCCTTGATTCTTTTGTGATTAGATTTTGGAGCAAATAAGATGTGATAATTATTCTTATCAGTCATTATACTCTAAAATTATTAGTCATTATAATCTAAAATTGCCCAGACCTTACAAAACCTCGGTGTCACTTGAGGTCAGTGCCCGATCACTGCTCCCAGAGCCACCCAGGGAGAACACTGTTTTCTGCCTATGGTGCTGTCTTTTGGCTCCCAGAGCTGCAAAACAGGAAGACTGTCAATGGCAGCATTGCCTTTTGGTTTTACCTCACCAGAGCCCAGCTGTTTGTAACACAGAGATGGACAGGGACACACTACTCATGAACTCTTCAAATCTGATTCCATCATGACAATGCACGTAAGGCAGTTCCTTTCCCTACAACCACCTGCTAGCAGGGCTCCGGTGAGGTTTAGGCAGAAGCTGCTCTGGGAACTGTGCACCTTTCTGTCTGCTGCTATCTCCTTTTCTCACTTCCTGGCTCCCTGCCTGCAGGCATGCATCAAACATCCTCCTTAGTCCTACTGAATGAAGGACACTTTTCCTGGATGCAAATAAGCTTTTAAAAATGGATATGTGGGGGTGCCTCAATTTTTAACGTAGATCTAAATATCAGTTTAAGCTTAGCCTGAAGTTCTGTGTCATGAAACAGATTTATAAGTTTCCTTAATACTAACTACACACTATAATCATCAAAAATTGCTTTTACTGGAAACTTTACAAGAAACATTCTTTACTTACAATTTTTTTTGCTTTTTCTCAGAATTTGACTTGCTTTTTTCCAGAACCAGATAGTAATTGAAAATTATTCTTTTGTAGTCTTGCTACCTCCTGCAGATGTAGTGCTCCAGAAAGTAGAATCAGACAAATAAATAGTACAATTTGATTTAAAATTGCATCGTTAGTCCTGATACTAAGAACAGTTGTGATTTTGCCTTAATTTCCTTTTCCACGCTTACCAAATGGCATTGAAACTATAAATATGTTTAAAAAGTATCTGTGGAGAACCTTTTCATTTTCTAACTCTTTTTTCCTAACTGTATTTCACAAGTCACTGTTGTCCAGTGATTTATGTGTTTGCCATTTTATCTATGATGAAAATGTAAAGTTACCTTGGGTGGACAGACTATCCATTAATTTTATGGTTACATGTTACTTAGAACTAACATTTGTAAATGAATGTGATAATAATATTAGAGAAATGTAGACTATTTAAAAATTATTTGTTTTTTAACAAGTAAGTGCTTGTTAAGCAAAAAATTTTTAAATAGTCTAAATGGGAGGGCCCTAATACACCAAACCTAGAGTGTTTAGATACATACACTAAAGGTTTTAATCCTTGGTGAGAAAAGGATCCTTACCTGGATTATGAGGATGGCCGAAGACATGACACCCACCTGAGATCCATAGCAAATTAGCACATAAATTTATAGCCTAGGGTGGAGGGCACAGCATACCACTTTGGGCCATATGAGGGTTGTAACCTGGAAGAAAGTGAACTAACAAGGGCTGTGGAAGGCAGGTTTTGTAATGTTAAGAGGGTAGGGTGACCTCTGGTTCCCAAGGGAGGATATGGTTGGCCTCTTTGAATAGCTAGCAGGGAACTGAAACCCATGACTCAGGGATAAGAAGAAACTGTACTTATCCCTTTGATAAGATTTGTTTGGCTAGAAGACCTTATCCAGGCGAGCAGAGTTGGGAGGGGTGCTTGCAAGTAGGCCATTCAAGGCCTTTCCAGTTTCACCAGATGTCGTGGCAGCACATAGTATCAGGCCTCAGTTTTAGGCTTTATGATACAGAGTGACACCATGTCATCTTCTGTTTATGAGGAACAAATAACTCTCTGGTAGTTTAAAAAATTTTATTTTATTATAAAGGGAAAACAGAGACTCAGGAAATCCAAGGCCCAGAATTATAGCAAGACACCAGGAACCAAATTTGTATTCTGTATTCTTGAGAAATGGTCTCTCTTTCCCTTTT
>NW_024423343.1:22812249-22914442 GCF_017311325.1 Ursus maritimus | reverse complement strand
ATGAATGATCTATCTGCTCAACTATGTGTTTCTGATGTTTGTGTTGTCTGTTGCCTCTACCTCTTCATGATAATCTTGGATTCTCCTTAAAAGAGCTACTTTCCTCCACACTAGAAGTACTTGACTTTGTAGCTCTAATGCCTGTTAGCAACAGGCAACCTCTTTCTGTGCTTCCAGGTTCAAATTCGTAAGAGGGTATGTATCTTAAACTTTTGCATTCTTGCAGAGGCATTAACACCAGAGGCATTGACACCAGGCTAACTCATATGCTTATGGCAAGTTTATGAATAACAAAAAAAGGCATCCACTCTGATTATACTTAGCCTTAGCTAATGTACATGTGGGAATATATGATATGGCTAAACAACTGAACAGATACTGAGGGCAAAGATTTCCTCAGTGAGGATAGGTATGGAAAGCAGGAGCTTCCAGAATGTACGTAGCAAAATACCTCAAAGCATTGAATCAGGTCCCCTCTACAGTTTTCTCTTTTGGAAAATAAAACTAATATCTCATCCATCAAGTCAAATTAGTGAATCACCCTATCTTTTTGCTCTTTCTCCTGCCCCCTGCCTCCCCTTCTCTAAAGATGTTTTTTCTTTCTTAATATTTCTCTCTCCTTTTGAAATATATAGCCATTACCCTGGTCCAAGCCCCTTTCCTTGCAGTGTGGGTCTGTTCCAGCTGTTCTCTGACTCTTCCAGACTGTCTTTCTGCCGTCCCCTCCCATGCCCAGCCCAACTGATCCTAATGAAACACCAGTTTCAACATCGCCTTATCTACTTCCCCGTCTCTCCTGAATTGTCCTCAAAGCAATACCTTGAATTCATTTTTATGTTATATATCTGCCTTACCTCTTGACAAAAGGGGAAATGGCTCTCTAGAAAGTTCTACATCTACATAAAAGATTGAAATTACAGGGTAGGAGATCAAGATTTTAAAAGATAATAATAACCTTCAGGATTTGTATGTTTTGTTGTATTTGTCTGTTTTCCAAGCCAGACTATAACCTCCTGGAGGATAGGAATTAAGCCTCAAGGCTCTTTTTATCCCCCATAATCTATTAAGTCATCTGATGATGGTGATATTGTTGATTTCTTTACATTTGGTTATTTGATTCAACTGCTTACAAGAAATTGAGTATAGCTATTATGTTTTATCTAATGGAATTACAGAGTAGAAAAACAGACTGGCTTAAATGTGACTCATTGACATCTTAAAGCCACAAACTAATAGTAAGTCCCAACAGTGCATTCATAATCTTTTTAGTGATATTACAAAGAACTCTCTTGTTGATTAAAGTGTAGGCAAAACTTTTTATTCTAGTGGAAACAGCTTTTAATTTTAAAAAAATAGGTTAAGCTCATAGAATTAAAACAATAAAGTTGGGGCGCCTGGGTAGCGCAGCCGTTGGGCGTCTGCCTTCGGCTCAGGGCGTGATCCTGGAGTTCTGGGATCGAGTCCCGCATCGGGCTCCTCTGCTGGGAGCCTGCTTCTTCCTCTCCGACTCCCCCTGCTTGTGTTCCCTCTCTCTCTGGCTGTCTCTCTGTCACATAAATAAATAAAATCTTTAAAAAACAAAACAAACAAACAAAAAACAATAAAGTTATTCCTGGGGAGAAAAATCACCTAATAAGGAGACATATGATATAAAATACAAGTTTGAATTAAATAAGTAATTACTACTTCACATGCAAAGTGTACATTGGAAGATACCAATATGCCATTAACTATAAAATTTATTGAAACCAATAAATTATTTTCTATATATTTATTTTTTCACATTGAAATGTATTTTATTCTTATATCACCTTATTTTCAATTCAAAAGTGAAGACCATACATATGCAAATCATATCTCAGAAATAGAATTTAGGGCCTTTTAGCTTCCTTATGTACTATTACTGATCCTGTATGCATGTATATATGATTTGGTAGATATTTAGCAATGTTACATTTTAAGAAACTAGGGCAATGTACATTTTAAGAAACTAGGGCAATGTACTAAGAATCATTTGATTTTTTTCTTAAAATTTGAAAAAAATCCTTCAATACTTGTAAGTATGTAAGGGTTAACATTTAGTTTATAGAAAATTTCAGAATATTCTAATTTCAAATCTAGGAAAGAATTCTGTGTTGTTCTAACCATAACTTCTTTCTTCAATTTTGTGGTTTTGTAAGTGCATAAAAAAAAAAAATTCATCCTGACTCCAGACTGACAACATTGAATTGACAGCTGATAAAAGTTGTCAGCCTTGCCTGTCATATTGAAACCTAGCAGAGTACAAAAAAGGATGTAAAATCTTCAACTTATCCTGTCAATACTGGCATTTCATTAAAGATTAATTAAGCCAAATTTGCTTGTTAATAAAGCTCAGAATATCAATCAGTTATAGCACTAAAATGTGGTCCTCCCTTTTATGTTACATGGTGTATATGCATATTCATAGTTAAGACATGAGATATTATAGGTCTTTTTAAAAAAAGTTTATACTAAAGGCAAACAATGTGCAAAGAAATGTGGAAGATTTTTAATTAAAGCTAGATCAGAGTATACACACAGCCAAGACTAATTTCAATATGTGCCACAACCAGAAGAAATAGGGAACAATTGAAAACCATTCCAGAATCGATTTTATACTTAACTTCCATATTGATTCACATATTAGAGCAAAATTAATTTCATTTGAAAAGTGAGAATAGACCACTTTGTATGTCCAACTTACTGCAATATAATATAGTGAAAAACTTGTTAAAGTTCTACTTAAATTATATAATTAATTAATTAACCAATTGATTAATTTGCCAGGCCCTCATAATTCTTCTGTTCTTTTACAGCAGTAATAAAAATATCTTTTAAAGCTTTTGTGTTACTTGAAATCATTAATTAGCAACTTATTTAATTAAAAATAGACATTAATTATGTAACAGGTATTTATTGATAATGTACTATGTTCTCTGTATTCTGCAAAGTGATGAGATAAAATGGTAAGCAAACAGACACATTACCTATACTCATGGATTTAACAGTTTACTTGAAGGAAGATGTACATATTTCAGTTGTCTTACAATGTAGATTTGTAGCTCTAATGAGTGTTATGAGGGAGAGGTTTCCAAGACTATATGAGTCTGTGATTGGGGGTTTGACATATTGAGGGAAGTCAAGGAGGTCTTGAAGAGGTGACCCTTGAGTTTAGAGCTGAAGGATTGATAGGAGTTATTGGTAGAAAGAATAGGAAAAGGATCTGCCTAGGCAGAAGAGCTGCATGAAGGCCCATTGACAAGATAAAGTTCAATAAACAGAGAAACCATTACAGGTTAAATTGTGTTACCCCAAAAAGATATGTTAAAGTCCACATCCCCAGTAAGTAAGAATGTGACTTTATTTGGATATAGGGGCTTTGCAAATTTAACAAAGTTGAAATGCCTGAGAAGGATGTGTTCCAGGATTCTCTCTAAGCATCTGGGAGCCTCAGGCATTCCCTGACTTAAAGGCTATCTTCTACCTGTGTCTCTTCACATAGTCTTCCCTCTGCACATCTTTGTCCAAATTTCCCCTTTTTATAAGGGCATCAGTCATATCATATTAGGGTCTATTATAGGTAAGAACCAGATCATGGAGAGTCCTAAAGGCCATTTTTAGGAGTTTTGTTTTTATTCTCAGAGCAAAGGATTTAAGTAGTACAAAAAAGAGATAATAGTAGCTTGGACAAGAGTGGTGATAATGGCTATGAAGAGATGTCAGTGGGAACAAGGAGGTGGATTTAAAGTTATAAATAAACTACAAAAAAAGCAAGCTTACTTAAGGACATACTCCAGAAATTCTCTCCTCTCTTTTACCATTAATTTTTCGATCTATATTGGATCATTTCCTTAGCATCAAAGCATACTGCTTCCTCCGTCTATTTCTTTATTGGTCATTGGCAACAGATTGATCAAGATATAGTTGACATATAATGTACATATTAAAAGTGTAATGTTTAATAATTTTGTTTGATTTACCATGAAACTATTACCACAGTCAACATAATGAACATATCCAAGCCCAGAAGTTTTCCAGTGCCCCTGTATAAAGACATCCTTTATCTCTGGTAATATTTCTTTCTCTGAAATCTATTTTGTCTAATATTAATATAGCCACCCCTGTTTTCTTTTATTGTTAACATTCATGTCATTTTCCATTGTTTTATTTTTCATTTACTTGTATCTTTGCATTAAGGTGGGTTCCTTGCAGACAGCAAATATTGGGGTCTTGCTTTTTTATCCAATCAGATAATCTTTGTCTTTTAATTGGGAATACTGAGTTTATATACATTTAATGTGATTATTGACATAGTTAAGTATTAGTCAGCTATTTGCTACTTGCTTTATGTCTTATTTATTCTCTGTATTTTTCTTTCTCTGCCTTCTTTTAGACTGAACATTTTTATTCCATTTTGTGTGTATTGCTGGCTTATTAGCTATGATTCTTTAGTTATTTTTGTGGTTGTTTCTATCTTCAAGTAATATTAAGTGATGTACCACTTCACAGACAGTGTAAGCAGCTTATAAGAATATGTCACTCTTACATTTCTCTTCTCCTGTCCTTTCTGTTATTATTGTTATGCTTATTATTTTAAACATGTTAAAAACTCAGACATCGATTGTCTTTGAAATATATTTAAATACTAAGTTCTGGATTGTTTTTGGCTGATATGCTTTTCTCTTCATTATGGTTCAGATTTTCTTACTTCTTTGCATATCTGATAATTTTTTATTGTGTGCCAGACATTATGATTTTTACCTTTGGGTGCTGGATATTTTTGTTATACTATAAATATTCTTTAGATTTATTCTGGGAAATAGTGAAGTTCCTTAGATACAGTTTGATTCTTTTGGGTCCTGTTTTTAAACTTACATAGAAACAGAACATTATTTAGTTTTGGGCTTTTTATCATCCCACAGGCAGTATCTTTCTGAGTATTCTGCTCAACTTTCCCCATGAATTATGAGTTTCCCTGTCTGAAAAACACCTACTATTCCCAGACTTCTGTGAGCTCCAAATATTGTTTTCTCTAATCCTTCAGGTGGTTATTCTCTTCGCCTTGTTTCCTCACAAACATGTGCTGATCAGTACCCAGCTGAATACTCAAGGGGAAATATGTGCACATTTCTGGAGTTTTCTCCCTGCTGTTCTCTTTTCTTCACTACGCTATCCTACAGAGACTAGCTTCCTTGGCCTCTTCAGACTCCTAAGTCTGTCTTCTGGAAAGATTGTTTATCCTTTCAATTATGTAACTCATTTTCTCCTTTAAACCTCTTCCAGTCTGGCTTCATTCTCTCTGAACTTCTTATCAAGTCACCAATGACCATCACTGTGGTAAATCTAGTTGGTTTTTGCTCTGAGTGATCTGACCCCCATAATGTTTAACCTCATCTTTTACTAGTTTTCCCTTCACTCACTCCACTACTGCTCTCTTTAACTCCTTAAACCTGGTATGCATGGTTTTGCCTTAAAGCATTTACACTGACTGTTCCTTCTGTTTATAGGGGTCTTTCTTCAGATATCTGCCAGCCTAACTCACTCCCCTTTTAAAACACTTAACTTTTCAATAAGCCTGATCATCTTACTTAAAATTGCAACAACTTCTTATGATAAAGCAGTCTCTAAAGATGACCCTCAGCGACCTTTGTGTAGCCTCCCCATCTTGAATCTGGGCCAGCCTGTGACTTGTTTATAACTAATAGAATGTATCAGATGCGACAACCTAGAACTTCTGAGGCTAAGTCAGAGGAAGCTTTACAGCTTCTATCTTGGCTTCTTGAAATTCTAGCTCTCAAGATGGTCACTGATAGCACTCTCTCAGAATCCAACCTCCATGTTATGATGCCAGTCACATGGAGAGGCTACCTATAGACTCTTTTGGTTAGTAACCTCAGCTTACTTCAGTTGCTGGCCATGTGATTGAGCCATCTTGGACCTCTAGCCCTGACAAGATCCTTGGCTAATGCCTTTCTGCAAGCACATGGGAAACACAAGTAAGAACCAACTAACTGAGCCCAGTTAAAACACAGTACTGTGGAAAGTAATAATAAATTATTTTAAGCCACTAAGTTTTGGAGTAGTTTATAGTGAAGAATAACTGAAAATCCTATCTGTCCTGTTTAATTTCAAATCCCCTGCCCTATTTTTCCTTTTTCCTCTGAGCAATTATTATTCTTTAACAGGTTGTATGATTTATCAATTTATTATGTTTCATATTCATTTTTGTCTGTCTGTCCCAACCAGATTAAAACTCTAAGAAGATGCCAATCTGCTTTCTTCCATAATATATGTCAATTATCTAGAACAGCATGCCTGGTACACAGTTGGGATTCAATAAATATTCGTAGAAAGCATGAATGAACAAGGCAGTATTCTATCATAAAAAGTTAAACAAGTATCATTCTAGAGATAATCACAAATTCAACTTAAGTGTGGCACATGCTGAAAAACAAAACGCTAAAATAAGACATCAATAAATATCACAGAGTGTCTTCTAAATTAGGAACTTAAAAATAGCAAACTGGAAGGTAACTGTTCAGAAAAAAAAACTACTTGAAATTGTTTTCAAATATTAGAACATTGTAAGACTCTTGGTAGTGATTTTATATTAATATAAAATTTTATAGAGTCATCATGAACAAAAGATGTAAATCTTTTTATTCAAAAGTAACAAAACAAAATTTAAAATGAAAAGCATGTAGCCACAATTTTTTAATAGAAGGCTTTGTTGCAGAGCCTTTTTTGAGTGATTAAAGAGTTAACATAATTTGAGTTATACATGTTTATTAACATCAGTTTGGCATTATTTAATGGAATTCCTGCTGGAGAGTGACCTGCATTTGTATTCAAAATACATAAAATACATTTTTTTTTAAAAGAGAGAGGGATAGACATTGATTTATTATGTTTGGTGTCCAAACACAGCTCAAATTGCTTTTTGTGAAAGAGTGATGTCTTACTATTTCTTTAAAGACATTTTATCTTGAAAACTATATTTCAATTCTTAGTTAAGTAAGTGATATGAAGAATGGCTGAGTTTTTAAGGAAAAAATACTTTTTAAGAATGTTCACTGAAAACTTTTTAAAATTACAGGGTCTGAATTTTAAAAACACTTAGGTAGATTTATTTTTGAATATATAACTAGAATCTTAATATCACTGTAAAAGAATCATCAATATTTGATTTCTACTTCACATGTCAACATGCGTTCCTAAGAAAACCATAACAAAGAAAAATGCTGAACATGCTTCTGGAAGCTTGGAATGTATGTAAATTTTATATTAATCCTCTTTGACTCCTTCTCTACTTGAACATCTCACAAGTCTGGGCAATTTATCAATTCTCATGCTCAATGAATTTAGTCATTGGGCACATGCAACTTAAAGCAATGAGGCATAACTATTGGGGGTATGTAGAAACATCAGTTTGGAGAGATAGCACAGAATCAGCATACAGATTGAGATGTATAATGTGAGCAAAGGGCAAAGGCTAAAATCTAGCCTATGTTTGGAGCAAAACCGAAGTTAAGACCAGGTTCTACTGCAGCACACTGAAACTCACATTTTACATGTTTGCTTTATAGACAGGACTATTTCTCATTTATTTACCTTTGCACTATACAACCTGCACTTTAAACACACACAGACACACACATGCACGCACACACCCCAAAACAATGGCATTAAACAAGAATACGTGATGTCATTTGCTAAATAATTTATAATTATTTTTAAGTGCTGCTAACAGATTCTAACTCAACATTACCCTTATCTTACATTCTTTTCCTCATAGAATGGAGTATCATGACAACAAAGTTATTAAGTAAAGTCAATAAAGTGCCAGGTTGCCCCTGTGGAAATGAAGCGTGACTTGAGATTATATAGTTTTGGTGGTAGAACACTTCTTTAGTGTGAAGCTAAACAGTTGCTTTTTCAGGTTTAATTCAGGGAAACCAAATGCACAGGGCCTGAAACAGGGTGAAATGAATGAAGTGAACATAGTGGGCACTTGTAAGCCCTATCTAAATGGGGCAGCTACTACTCACCTCTGCTAGATAGTACCATGCTAGAATGTAGGCTGAGGGATGCCAGGTATTTTACTCATGAAAGAAAACCTAGAAATATGTATTTATCATGTCAAATCTCTTAACTAATAAATATTGAACTTTACTTCATTCTTTTGTGCTCTATGTAAAGCAAAACAAACAACAAAAAACCCAACACACACACACACACACACACACACACACACACACACACACACACACCTGTAGATTAAATTTGGTCCAATTTACTAGCTGAAGGTTATGGTCCTACTCTTAAGTTTTTCCAAACAATGACCATTAGAAGAACTTCTCTAAAATTTCCTTACTTTCCTCATCTACCAAATTATCTACACTAGTAAGGTAGCAAAAAAAACACAAAAAACAAAAAACCAATTATTTCTATCTTAAGCTAATTCCTTGAGTCATGCTCAGTGTACTAGCTGCTAAAGCCTCCATTTTTCATTCTTTCATTTTATACTTATTTATTGTCTACTTTGTATCTGGTACTGGTTTAGCTTCTTGGGTCACAGGAATGAATAACATGTATCTTAGTACCCTATTCTCAGAAAGCTTACATTCTGTTGGAGGGAGGAGATGATGACTTGATAGGAAAATATGATTAGTTTCATTTAGTACTAAATGCTTTTAAAAATATTAAGGTATTAAGACAATCTATTAGATAGATTGATCATCTATTAGATAATGGGTACCTGGGTGGGTCCTTTTATTTTTTTTTTAAGTTTTTATTTAAATTCCACTTAGCATACAGTGTAATATTAGTTTCAGGTATACAACACAGTGATTCAACACTTTCACACAACACCCAGTGCTTATCACAAGTGCTCTCCTTATTCCCCATCACCCACTTAATCCATCTCCCCCCCACCTCCCTTCTGGCAATCATTGGTTTGTTCTCTAGTCAAAAGTCCCTTTCTTGGTTTTCTTCTCTCTTGCTTTTTTCCCCTTTGCTCATTTGTTCTGTTTCTTAAATTCCACTCCACTCTAGCTCCATTCATGTCATTGCAAATGGCAAGATTTCTTTCTTTTTTAAAGATGCAATCAGAGTTAAGTTTTGGGCATGTTAAATCTGAGATGCTTTTTGGACATGCAGGTGGGGATGTCTAATTGGCAGTTGGAAATATGAGTTTAGAGTTCAGAAGATAGGTCAGCACTGGTCATTAATATGTGAGACCCAGTAGCATATGGGTTGTAAAGCCATGGGACCAGGTGAAATAATTTAAGGAGACATTAAGAAAAAAAGAAAAAAAAAACACCCAAGGCATAGCTCTGGGACACTCCAATATTTAGATGAAAGAGGATTTTAGATAATAGAAGAATCAATGAAAGAAACTGAGAAATACCGAGTGAGGTGGGGGAAAAGCCAAAGAAGAGTGATGCCGAAGAATCCAAGAAAAAATAGTTCAAGAAGAAACAAATGGTCAACTGTTTAGCTGGAGATCCAGTAAAATTAAAGTGGTGAATAGCTGTTGAAATTAGCATTGGAGCATGGGGATCATTTGTTCCCAAAGCGATTTTAGTTGAATGATGGAGCTATATGAGGAGAGACTGACTCTGATTGCAACTTTGTCTTAAAAGTATTCCTCTTTTATTCTCCTCAATTCAGTGAACGATACCACAAAATTATTCAAGTGAGGGGAAAAAAACAAACAAACCTAGAAGTTACTCTTGTTCCTTTATTTTACTTACCTCCTGCATCAAATAGATCAACAAGTGTTTTTGGCTCTGTCTTCTAAATATATTCTTAATCTGTCAATCATTATTTTTCTCTTTCTCTGTGAAGAAGAAAAGACAGACAGTAGACCACATCTCCCAATTGGTGTATTGTGAAAGGGAACCAAGAAGAGGAATAATAGCTGCAGAGAACTGTGCTTAGAAAAGCTGGTTTTCTAAAGTAAGAATACGTTAGAATATGTGTGCTGCTAGAATTTTATTCCTTAAAGATGATGCAGAAGAGCAGATAATTGCAGGAGGCAAATTCATGAGCAGTGAGCAGCAGTGGGAGCTAGCGCACAAATAGAGAGGTTTAATATGAACAGGGACATTTCATTTATTGCAAGAAAAAATAGAGGGGGGTAGGATAGAAGTCTAGTTGCACGTAGGCAGATACATTTTGTAATGAAAGTGGGACAGCTTTACACTGAATCTATTTTATCAGAGTCATCATTTGAGAGGCAAGAATAAGTGGAAAGGAAGTGAAGCTGAAGGTAAGGGCATCACTGGACAAAGAAGGAGGCTTGAAATACTCATTTTGGATAGTGTCAGAGTAAGTATATAGTATAGTGGAATTGTGGAGCATTAAGGAGTGCCATTTGTCATTTATGGTCATATATTTAGAGTGAGACAAGATAACATTATTGTACATTATAAGACTTGTACCATGTGGTAGGCCAAATAATGGTCCTCCCAAATATCTAGGTTCTAATCCCTGAAACCTATGAATATTGCCTTATATGATGAGAGAATTTGTAAATATGATTAAGTTAAGGATCCTGATATAGATTATTTTGGATTTTCTGAATCTTTCCTAAATGTCATTACATTAAGATTACAATGTAATTTTAGAAGAGGGAGGCAGAAGGAAATTTTGTCAAAGAAGAGGAGAAGGTGATATGAGAATAAATTTATCTTATTTTATGCCACAAGGTTTGTGGTCATTTGTTATAACAGCAATAATAAACAAATATACTACCATGCCATGAAGGCAGGGAAGATGATACAAAACTCAAATGGAAAGACAAGCCTAAGGAGGTCTCTGGCTTTGTCTTTTATTTGGACTCATGACACCATTTTGAAGATGTGGAAAATGAGCATAAGGAGGATGCTGTTCAGGAAGAAGCCTGACCACAGCCCTACTGAACAGGACGAAGGACTCTAGGCAAACTCCAAGCTGTCTGACCACCCCCAAAGACAAAAGACACAGAAGGAAAAGTGGGATTGAAGTACACTGAAGCAGGATACCAAACTGCTATTTTACATTTGAAGAAGGAACACAAAGTCGAAATTGAAAACCTACAGTTTCGGCTTGAACTTTAGGCATTTCATACCCAGGGTGAGCATGCAGTGGTTACCCATGAAAATCTGAAACAGAAGATAGAACACTGATGGCAAGGAGGAGGATGTGAAGACATGAGAGATGCCTGTATCTCCACTGAAAATAACAGTTCTTCAGAGGCCTACAGAAATGTGTTCATCCAGATAGAAAGACTTTCCTCAAAACCTGTGAAGGTGAGGGCAAGATAACCAGAAGTAACCAGAAAATACCCAAGAAGCTGAATACCTTGTCTTTAAGCAGCACTGTCCCCCAAATGATAAGCATATGGGGTGCTGCAGCGCCTGGGCCCCATATAGCTTTTCATGGCCCAGGACTAAGAATGTGGAATGGGTCCAGAATGGACAGAGGGATCCTTTGCCTGTTGTCAGGCCATTTTTCTCAGTGTGGAGATGAGGCAAGGGATAGAAACAAAAAAGAAACTAAACAGTCAGGCTTAGGGTAGCATACCTAGAGAACCCTAGAGACATCTAAGTTGCTATGGCTTGTATTGAAATTTCATGCCTTGCCCTTGCTTGGGTCCACTAGAATGTCCTTCTCCCCTTGGATACCTGGGCATTCAGGTCTAGAAAAGTATTGCTAAATGACTGGGTGGGGGATTTCTAGGTTTACTTAGTTATTGACAAGATGATAATTTTGGGAACCATAGATGAATTGTTCTCACATGGAGCATAGGCCGGGAACAACTCTCCACACACATCCCCACCAGCTCCAAGTGAGTTTATGAAGCCTGGGAATATTGTGAATCAAGGCAAGTGGGGTTATAATGTAATGTAGTATGATATAATATAATTAATTCCCACTAAAAAAAAAGAAACTAATATACTCCATTAATTAAGTAATTTGTCTTCCTGTGTATCTTTAGCATCTCGTATTTCAGGCTATTTCCTATTAGCATGTAAAAACATATTTAAAAGTCTCCTTTAGAAAGCAACAATATTAATAAACAAGAACAAACAAAAATGCTTATCTTCACATGCTCAGCTTTAGCTACCAACCTATTTGATAGAATACTTTTTACAACTAAAGGCTTTTATTTTTACCTTCTTTTCCTCACCTCTCATCCATTCCTTAACCTTCTGCCCACTGTCTTCAATGTTTTACTCTAATAAACTGCTCTCAGTATTCAGCAACATGCTTTTATTCCTAATTCCAGTGTACTCTGTTCACTTTGATTTTTCTTACCTTTTGGTCCATCAGTTGACTTTCCAATTCTGGTAAAATTCTCTCTTCTTGGGTTCTATGATACCACTTTTTTTTCCTCTAGTTACTATTTTCCCTTCTTTGTCCATTCTTTAGTCTTTTTCATAGGGTACCCTTTTAAAATTATTTCCCTAGTGTTCGTAACACATCTCTGTTTTCTTCTCATTCTACACTGCCCTTGAGTAATCTTATCTATTTCCAGAACTTTCGTTACCATCTATATACTGAACACTCCAAATTTTCTATCTGACACTCAGAGTACTGACCTGGTCAAATGTACTCTGTTCCTCTTTTCCTTACTGTCACACTGAGATGCCCTGAGTTGGAGTGACAGCCTTGGTTGTCCTGCTACACAGCACATCCATACTAGACTGCGGCAATTCAGTATATTGGATCTTGTGTCACTGAACTGAATTTGAGTCTGGCTTTGCTCCTTTCTTACCTGCAATAGCTTGGGCAAATGGTTTGCCATCTCAATCTGTAAAATAGTAGAACTCCTCTAAACTGTGATGATTAAATGAAATAAGGCACATTGAGTACAAGGCATAGTACCTGGCACACAGTAGGGGATTAATAAGTGTTAGCAATTATTATTACTGTTAGCTTTCCCTCTCCAAGTAATGCTGCTGCTGGTAATCACTACCATGGCTCTTCTGTTGTGTATTACAACTGCTGTGGTAGTTGCTCATCTCTTCCACTTTGGATGCTCATGGCCTGCCATTGCCACCCTCACTCCTCCTGCCTCTTGATCACTTTTCTTGTCACTCCTGCATTCTCTTTTCTGTTTTCTTTCACTTTCCTTGTCTCTACCACACTCTTATTTTTCTGATAAATTATATTTATCATTATTATTTATAGTAAAAATGGGAAGAGAATAATCAGCAGGCCTGCAGGCCTTCCTTTACTGAAGACAGCCTGGAAATGAAATTACTTTAAAGTATGTTAGTGACAGACCACCAACAAACATTAATGGTATGTGCTAGTGGGAGAGTCATTATCTATGGACTACCATAGCAAAATGACTTGGGTGCTTATGGAAAACAAACCTAGAATTTACGAATTTACCTGGCATTCCCCCCTCCCGCCAGAAATGTTGTGTATACTCTCTCACACTCCTTATTTAAAATGGAGATGTTTCGTGCTAAAATAGCTCCTTTTTAAGTAAGCCACATGATGGTACTTATCTCTTAGAGGCTTCATTTGATAATATGGGCCAGTCTGTCCTGAATGGTAAGAAAGGCCTGGGAAGTTGTGTTAGTGATTCTGGATATTTCCCTGCTTTGCCTGTGCTGTTCAATTACACGTACCCTTGAAATCATTAGTAAAGCTTGTTACTGGTAAATTTATGATTTGTGTGTATCTGAATTGACAACTCAAACCTTTGTGTTTTCTCAATAAATATGGTGGGTTTTGAGGTGATTGAAGTTGCTAGAAAACTTCTCTCTAGATATCTGAGTCAATACTAGGCTATGATTCCACCATAACTATCTGTAATAGTTACAGTTCCCTTTCAGGCAATACGTTATCACACATAATTCAGTGAAGAAATGTGTAGACATGTGTATAATGCAATATATCATCAATATATCTCTGGATCTGCATAATTCCATAAGAGAGCAAATACCAATTTATCCAATGATTTGCTATTACAAAACTTGGAAAGTTTTGACTATTAAAAATTAGAAATAATTAACTCATTTTAGTCTCTAATTTTTTGAAGATTTTATTTATTTATTTGAGAGAGAGAGAAATAGAGAGAGAGCAGGGAGGGGTAGAGGGGGAGGAAGAGGGAGAAAGCAGACTCCACAGTGAGCATGGAGCCCTACACAGGACTTGATCCCACGATCGCGAGATCATGACCTGAGCTGAAACCAAGAGTCTGACGCTTAACCGACTGAGCCACACAGGCTAATCTGTAACTATTAGAGAACTTATTTCCATTGAAATATATGTATTTCTTCACTAAAATACATATGAATGAAATTCAAAAATAATTAGCTCATTTTCAAAGCATCACATCTTCTTTTGAAATATCTAGCCTGAACTCTTTAGGTATTATTTATGAGATGTTGAAATACAACACAACATATTTGTGTATTTTTTAAAAGTTTTGGCTGTTACAATGAATATTACATATTTCTCAAGTGTGTTATTTTCAAGACAAATGTGTATTCCATCATATTGCAATTAGGACCACAACATTTCTTAGAACGTTGCTTACATCTTAATGAAAGGATAATCATGCTATGAAGTTTTATATTTTAGACATTACATTTATTTCTCTATGGTTCTTTCACTTTGTGGAAACAATTTTCATTCTTTTTCATTTTTAATGAATCACGTACCAAGTGAAAAAAAAAGTGTCTTAAATGAAACTGAGTGTTGTCTGTTGATAACAATTCCAAAATCTGCATGAAGCCCCTTTCCTCTCCTCTTTTTTCATATTGTTTAAATTCTCCATTTCCTTTTATTGAGGATTTCTTAGATAGTTCTAAAATTGCTTTTCTTTTGCATCTTTTTCAAGATGATCTATATGTAGCGAGGATTACGTCTGTAGGGACATGGGAATCTAAGAAACCATCTGGGTTCAAAAGAAAGGGGACTCAATACCAATTACAATGTAATAACAGTAATAGTTCATCTTTGTATAGTCTTCTTAAATTTTAAAATATTTTTAATCAGGGCACCTGGGTGGCTCAGTTGGTTAAGATCTGCCTTCAGCTCAGGTCACGATCCCAGAGTCCTAGGATTGAGTCCTACATTGGGCTCCCTGTTCAGCAGGGAGCCTGCTTCTCCCTCTCCCTCTGCCTCTGCTGTTCTCCCTCTCTTTCTTTCTCTCGCTGTCAAATAAATAAACTAAATTAAAAAAAATATTTTTCATCATATCATGGTACTTCATCATATATCATAATCTATAGCACACAGAAGCTGAGATCTCCACATGTTACAATTTATTGAATTATAAGGGAGAGCAATTTTACAAAATTAAAATTTCAAAGTGGGTTTTCTTTTGACTGTTCTTTGGAAAAACCTGTTTTCTTAGTTGATATAAATCAAGAAGATTTAAGATTGGCCCTAAATAAAATAATTCCCTCATGGGAGATGAAGCCTGACAGTAAGTGGTGCTGGCACCCATATTCACTGAGGTGGGCTCCTCCCTGGGTTTTGTCATGACTGTGTTACTGTTCACCTGTACATTCTGGCCTTCTCTGTGGAAAGATTATACCTGGCCATAAAATTGAACTCAGGTGTACCCATATGTTGTTTTTTGGTCAATGAAATGTGAACAAAAGTGAAAGATGTTCTTACTGGTAGACGATTTAAGAGTTGGCACATGCTTAGCTATTCTCTTTTCCCCTCTCCTATGATGAGGGGACATATTTTGTCCTAAAAGAAAATGACATGACAAAGCCACAGGCAACCAGCAGTGGACATGTATGATGAGTGAGAAATAAACCTTTGTGTTATAAGTCACTGATATGTTGGAGTCATTTGTTACTGAAGCGCAACCTAAACTGGCTTTGCTGATACAAGTTTGTTCAGATTATTAGGAACTTCATTATCTTGTTCTCTAGTGCTGCCACTTATTCCCTTTGTTATATTCTGACCTAATGTGGTCAAATGGCACTCCTTTTTATCTTCCATTGCTAAGATAAAACCAACATTTTGAAAGACTTTACTAAAACTAGGTGTCAGAAAACTGTGAAACAAACCCAGAATCTAGTGTGATTCCTCATATTTTTACTGATTTCCCATTCCATATGGAACCCTAGGATAAAAACGTCTTGATACTAGTCCAGTCTTTCATTCTCACTCTTGGCTAGCAGCTGAGTGGCTCTTACCATCTGTGGCACACACTGCAGACATTCACAGATCAGCTCCCCCTTCAAGAAAGGACTCATTGCCCAGCAGTGAGAACCATCTGTTAGGTCCCTCAGGTCCACCTCAACTTGAGCTGGGGCCATCTTCTCCTCAGAGTAACCTCAGTAAGTGACTAAGCCAAAATGTCCTGCAAGCACCTAGCCATTTCCTTTCAACAGGGGACTTCTCTAATGGGTGATCTCGGCTCTGAGGCTCCCAATTGGGCTGGCAGAGACTTTGTCAGATCTGCACTGCTCTCTGGAAGTTCCTCCTACCCAATCCTGCTTTCTCCTGATTCTTCAAAGATACTACTTTCCAAGATAATTTGTACTCCTCACTTTGGCTTGGCATCTGCTTCTCAGGGGAACAACTTGTACAATATTTACCTACGTTATGAGAGTGCCTTCCTAGATATAGAGTCAGGACTGAAAAAACAAACAAAAAAACCCCAAAAGAATGCCCACCCCATCCTCTTCTTCTATGGCTATTCTCAGTGCCTGTCTCCTGTCTGTATTTATTCACTGGGCAGTTTTACCATCAGCAGGATAATCATGCCTTAACACAAAACAGTAGCTTATATAAGTCATTCAACAGTATATCTAAGTGTAGATGCTTGGTCCTGTCAAGATTTTGAAATGAAATGTTCTCCTTGATAATTTTCTCAAGTCTAAAGTGAAGATTATAAAGCGAAGAATAATAAATAAACTGAAGATAATAGATTTGCAGGAAGAATTAATAGCCACTGTTCCTTAAGTGCTCACTTTTTGTCAGATTTTACATGTGCTAATTTGTTTTACCCTAATTTAATTTGCCCTGTGAGGCAGGGCAAAGAGGATTAGTAACACCCAGCTAGTGGTAGGTTGAGCTGGGACTGGAGCCTAGACCGTGACATCGTAGCCCATCACTTAACCACATAGCTCTTACTCTCTCTCAGTGAACTCTGTAAAGAATTTAGCAACATGCCTGCCATGGATTTAAGCTCATCATTTGTTGGAGTAGGCACTTCATAAATGTTAAACACTATGATTATTTATTCATTTTCAAAGTTGAAGGAAAAAATAATTTGAATATAATTTGAAGGAAATAATAAAGGACATTTTTTTTTAAAGCCAATTCAGTGAATTTATACTTTATCTTGAGGGCATTGAGGAGTTACTGAAGAGTATTAAGATGGGTTTGACTTTCAGATTTATATGTTAAAAGGGGGACTCTACTTATAGTGTCGTCAGTGAACTGAACTTGGCCATAAATGTAGGCAAGGAAATGGTGGAATTTTTTCAGACTAAAGATTAAGGCAACCTGAACTATGGAAGTAGCAATAGGAATTGGGGGGGAAAAAAAAAGATTTGAAACCAAATTTAGGAAACTCAAATTTAGTCTTAGCCTTGACACTAAGTTGAGTCATGTTAATCTGGATATTTAATCCATCTGGGCTTTAGTTTATTCATTTGTAGAAAGGAGTCATTTGGATGAGGGAATGCTAAAATTTTTTAAATTGTACTGTATCTATTTGGAGAGAATGAGGGGAAATTTAGGGGGAGGGCAAGGAAGGATCAGAGTAGGTGTAATTGTAGGCTTGAATGTAGTGGAAGAAATTTGGAATAACTTTGGTTTAGAAGCTTTGTGCACTTATGGCATTCTTAAGAAAACATTTTTTTCAGGCAAAAATCTAAGTAAAGGGCATTTAACATCCCACTTTATGTTCTAGCCTTCAATGTACCTTTAAACTCCCTTAACATTGTAAATGTATTTTTAGTTTTAAGAAAGAGAACTTACAACATCTTAGAACTGTCACTTAAATATGAGGAAAGAGGTCAATCATAGTAGGGATGTTTGGTACTTTATTGAAAAGCATTAAGCAAGCTTCCAATAAAACCAACTTTCCTTTAAAGAAAAGATCTAGGATTTATGCAAATCCCCAAAATATTGGCAATCAAAGAAAATAATTTGCCATAGAAAATAGTGACTTGAATCAATATCTCAAATAATACAGATAATTGTAGGGAAAGTAAAGAAATAAGCTCCACTTTACTCTCTGGTGCTTTGGCAAATTGTGTTGCATCTGCTACCGACCTGGCAAAGTAAAGTGTGCCATTTTGGAAATTGCTGCAGAGTGTGGTTATTACACACCACCACAGCAGAGATTTCCAAAGTCATTGTAGAGCTGAGGTGACAGGGTCAGTGTGTGTTAGCACTTTTGGGGCTCTTTGTCAGTCTGCTGAGTAGCTGACATCAACTTCGGGAGGCAGAAAAGTGTCCGAGACTATTTTCATTTGGCAAAGCTTCGACAAATAATGGTTGAGTGAATAAAACTTTTACTCACTTGTACTTTCATAATGTTTCTTGAGTGTTGAATTAAATGAGAAGTCTAGACGAGAATTGTTTTTAAATTTTCATTTGTTATTCTAAAAATTGTTCAGAAAGAATCCATATTTTATTTAAAAAATATCAGTACATGTAAATGTAGCAGTGAAGATGAATGCAATAATATTAAATGTTTATCCTAGTTTAGGGCACCATCACTACTTCTCTGAAATACTGAAATAGTCTACTTACCTCACATTTTGCATTTCTGTAGCCTTTCTACAAAATGTAGCCAAAGAGATTTTTCCGAGGGGCGCCTGGGTGGCTCAGTTGTTAAGCGTCTGCCTTCGGCTCAGGGCGTGATCCCAGCGTTCTGGGATCAAGCCCCATATTAGGCTTCTCCACTAGGAGCCTGCTTCTTCCTCTCCCACTCTCCCTGCTTGTGTTCCCTCTCTCGCTGGCTGTCTCTCTCTGTCAAATAAATAAATAAAATCTTAAAAAAAAAAAAGATTTTTCTGAAATGAAAATCTGATCACGACAGTCCATGTTTAAATATCTCATTGTCTCACCTATTTAAACACCACACACACACACTTCAGTATGTTAATTCATTAACTAATGTTATATAAGAAATCACATCAAAACTTTGTTGCTTAAAACAACATCAAAAAAATCACTTCACTATTTCTGTGGGTCCAAGATTCAGGAGTGGTTTGGCTGGGTGGTTCTGGCCTGAGATGCCTCTGAGGTTGTGGTGACTTGGCTGAAGCTGCAGGTAGATAAAACTTCACTGAGGCTAGGGTATCTACTCCTAAGAAGGCTGACTTAGTGGCTGTGAAGTTGCTGAGTATCAGCTGGTCTCTCTACATATGGCTGCTTGAGTGCCTTCACAGTGTGGTAGCTGGTTTACCCCAGAGTAAATGATTTAAGAAAGCAACACAGAACTCTTCACTGATTTTTGTGACCTAATTTCAGAACTTACTTTATCACTTTCACCGTATTCTGTTGTTCACATAGGTCCGCATTGACTAATTATGGGAGGGGATTTCAAAAAGGCTGTGAATAATAGGAGGTAAAGATCACTGGGTATCATCTTGGAGGCTGGCTATCATAGTTGGTTTTCATTTATTTAGTTTGAGATAAAGTCCAAACTCCAAGACATTGCTTACAAAACCTTTCATGATATTACCATTTCTTGTATCTTCATCCTACTACTCCCTGGATCATGTTCAAACCATTAAAAAAAATTCGTATTCAATTCTTCTAGTGTACCATACTATTTCCACTCTCATCTCAGATCTCATATTCCCATCCTGTTGATAGACTCATTCCTATTCATTCTTAATGTTAAGTTATTAGATATTACTCTTCTCTGAAAGTTTCTTCTTGACTTCCTATTCATTGATGAGTGACTTGGTTCTGTACCTCTTTAATATATTCTTTTTTAAATGATAATATCTACCACAGTTATTTTTAATAATTACTTTTTTCCTCCTATATATACACTAGTAGCCTTTGAGATCTATGAGGGGAGGGGCCTTGCATATTTTGTTCATCATTTTGCCTCACTGCCCATCCCATGTCTGAAATGTAGAAATATTTATTGAATGAACAATTATACAAAAGAAAAAAAGAATATCTTGACTCTCAGTAAGTGACGTTCTTCTAATTTTGTAATAAAATGGACACAATCTAATGGATAAACTCTCTTATAATTATTTTCATTTAACTTATGTCTCTTTATAAACATTAAAGGCAGAATAGAAAAGTCAAATCTAATATATCAAGACTAGGTTTTGGTTCTCTGATAACACTTGTAATTTGTTGATTCCAGAGATACATGTCCTATATTTTTCTTCCAATGATCAGTGAAAACTAATGAAAATGATTTTACCTTTCTAAGTTACAGATTGATACTCTGATATCTGAGAATCAATGAAGGCCAGTTAAGATTTTCTACCAAATTAAAATATTTCTTCTTTCAAAGCTGTGAAGTTACAATGTTGTGTTTAACATAGATTGAGTCAATTTTTTCATATCTGTAAATTTAGTACCACCTGTGTATTATCTTTATATTCTAGTTTTAAGGATGAACAAAACATCATTTAGCAAAATATAGTGTTATTAATTAACTGTACAAAATAAAGATCACTTAAAGACATCTCTGTGAATTTGAAATGTTTTCATTAAATGTGTTACTAAACATGTCACTAAATGTAACCAAATCAGTATTCACAGTAAAATATTCTATTCAGCATAGCACTTACATAAATAGTAGCACTTAAGAAGAGTACTTCAGTGGTAAAGTTTCAGTGAATGTTTTTAATATTCTAACAGTGTTGGGATATCTATTTCTCCTGAAATGTTAAATGACAGAAAATGAGGGGAAACAGGAAGGGGATAGTTCATGTCCCATATTACTGATTGGGGTCTCTGAGTAAGTTCTTCATGTAGATTGATATGACATCTGTAATATCAGCAGACTGAGCAGAACCTGGCTGGTTACTTGTCTTGCTTGTACTGATGTTTCTAGTAATAATGCCTCTGGAGGTCACATTTATCTTTTGCCATATAGATTGGACTTAAGTGACAGACACTTTCATAAAAGTTCCCCAAACTAGAACAATTATCTTGGATTTTACCAGTGTAACATTACATAGAGCAAAAATTAATACATTATTTGATAACCAGTTCATGGTAATCTGTGACCCTCTAATATATCGGCATCATTTACACATAACACAACGTGAATTTTTAAAAATTATTCTTTGATCATTTGGGGTTTGAGACATGGATGTTGCAGATATAACTGAAAAGGAAAGTATGAGGCTCCTTTCTATCTTCGATACTTATATAAGCTCTGTTTATAGGAGGGACAGACCGTTTGCATTCAGATTTGGGGTATTTGTACATATATTCTTGCAAATTCAACAACAAGTTATGAAATTTAAAAAAAGGAAAAAAATCCAATATTTTGAGTTATGCCTCAGCTTATCAAAGTTTTAGACTATGTGTCACATACCTGTGATTAAAGTTTCATCTGATTAAATGGGGGCTCATTTTACTGTTACCAACTTAATGAGTATTACAAAGAAATCAAGATGCTAGGAAGAAAAATACTACCAAAAACTTCTATTATGGACTAACTCTCTGGCTTTTGAAGTTAAAAAGATAGAATATTATTAATCAATAAAGAAAAGTTATAAACAAATATGAAGAATGTAGGGATGTGTATATACACACACACAAGTCCTCATCTCCACCTCCTTGTAGAGTCAGAGAGCGCTAACATGCATTTCCTTTAAAGGCTGACGAAGTATATTTGCTTTTATCATTTTTAAGTGCATTTCTTGGAATATACTAATTAGTTTAATCATAGCCTAAATGCAAATTTTTAACTCAAAGAATGCATTTTATTTTGAAAATGAAATTTACTATATTTTATTTATATTATTTTGTTATTGAAACTACCAGTGTGCAAGTTACTGTGCAAAATTTTTTAAGTTATAGGAGATGACATAAATACTGAGGAAAATTATAGAATTATATTTAAATCACAAGCAGTTATTTCATAATTTAGGCTAGTTTATTAATATCTAAATTTAAGATCTCCTATGTCTCTAGCACCAGATTATGAATATGTATCTATGTATTGAGTAATAATGTAACATTTATCATATGCATTATAATTCAATATTCAAAAATGTACTTTGGGATGTGACTCACACTGTGTGGATGTGTTATGTCCGTCTGTTATTATCAGGACACTAACAAATGATATTGAAACTCATTGTAAATAAATACAACATTATTCTTTTAATAGACTTTAGTGAAATGGGTGTTACTCCTAAGGTCTAAGATTCAATAGTTTTTCTCTGAGGTGCTCTTAGTTTCATGGCAAAACTTCAGTGATCAATAAACTCAAAACTCAATAAATCTGTACCATTTGTGTTAAGAGTTCATATTAAGTGCTGAGACGAGTATCGAAGTGACTCAAGATGTTGACAATGTGATCAATTTTCTTTCCTCTCATCTTTATAGGATGTGATTGAAATTTACCATTTAGTAAGTTTTTAAATCATTAACTAATGATCACAGTGTTTTCTCATTACATGCTAGACAAACAGAAGGTAAATAAATAGCTTATTTTCAGCAACAATCCATTCTGGTGATTTTTAAAATTGTGATGATACAAGAATTAAAAAAGAAAAACAACTGTGGAAGTGACCAGAAATGTTTTAATGTGTTTGCAATATGCTAATTATTCTAGATATTCCTTTAAAAAGACTGCTCAAATAAATCTTCAGCTTCAATTTCAGTCAATAATTTTAGCTATTGATGTTTCCTTGGTGGCAGAGGATCATAAACAACTAAATTAGCATAGCCCAGTCTTCCAACTTTTTGTCTGTCATCCAGTTTTCAAGTTGATGGATTTTTCTCTCAGGTGTTAGAAGGTGATTTTTGGATAAATTGTTTTGGCTAGAATTATCTTTAAATATTGGGTCGTAAATATGTGTTGGCTTGATCTGAAAACTTAAAATATCAGTATCTTAGATCATTTAGGATGTGTTTATTTTTCATTATAAAATTCATGCATGAACATATAAAGAAATATTTAGACGTAAACAGAATAATAAAAACTCATTTCCAGTTATCCTAACAAAATAATTATTAGCATTTAAATATTCTAATTATTTTTCTATGTTTATATACATTTTTTTTCGTATACTTGTAATCACTTGTTTGTTTTACATATCTCTGTAGACTTCTAACACCATCTGTATCATCTAATACTACTCCTAATATAGAGTAGATATTTAACAAGTATGATAAATTAAATATATGAAATATATCCAGATACCAAAAGAATGCCTATTTATGCATACAGGCTAGTACATAGTCCAAGAATTTTTACAATTCCAGGACATACTATTCTCACTATTATCTATGTAAATAACATTCTCAAGACTGTAACTCAGTTTATATAGACCGCAGTGTGAATGGTGTCTCCTCGAATAGTGTAACACTGTAACCATGTATGCATATTGATGTGTAATACACAGACATGCATAGTACATAAATCACATACATGCATACATACATACAATAGCCATAGGTGTGTATCAATCTATTTATAAAACTATGGATAATAACCTCAAAATCAAATCCATGTCGATTAATATATTATTTATTTAATAAATATTTTTGTGTGCTCATACTGAGCTAAGGGCTAGGAAAGCAAGGTACTAGCAAGACAGATACTATTCCAACACTCTTGAAAATATCATAGGTGATAGTGAAAGAGTGTTAAAAGGAGACTTCCACTGATACTGCAGCTGTGAAATACTTAGCAGCTCTAAGACCTTAGAGAGTAGTTAGGATACTTATCTTCACGTTCCAAACTGAGATGCTGAATCCTCTATGCCAGAATTGTAACGGGGGATGAGAGAAATGGTTCTGGTTCTATCACCCACCATCTACACTTAGTTAACAAAATACAGAATTCATTCAAATTTGAGAGTTAGAAGAGAGGATATTTTTGACAGAAGTGAGTGTCCTGTGACATTTGCCCTCCTTTCCCTCTAGGTTAAGAGGAAGTCTCTCTCCCTTCCTGCTATACCACATGAGGATATCTCCAAGAAAATCATTCTGAGAATTTGATTGAGTCCTCTAGAATAGCAAAGATAGTTCATGATTTACTAAGAAAATAAAAATAAAAGTGTCTTGAGGCAAGAGAATACCTAGCTGCCCTATTTATCTGATGGCAAGTCAGGGAGATATTGCCCTAGGCATGAAGGGACTCTTGTGACGGCAAGGGGAGGGTCATATTTCTTGTAGCTTGGATGAGGGTGCCACACAAGAGAGATAACATGAGAAGTCTTGAAAAGAGCTTTGTCCTAGATGACCTTCTAAAGGGACATAGTGACCACAGCAAAAAGAAGCTGGAAGCAGAATACTAAAGGACATTATAATTGCCTATATGGAGAGGAATCACAGTCTTAAAATAACAAATGGAGGTCACCAGTGGGGAACTCTGAAGAAGTTACAAGTACCTCAAAGAAAGAAAGAAAGAAAGAAACAGATTTTGGAACAGTCACTACAGGGTGTCAATGACATGACAAACTGTACCAAAACTTCCTACCTTGCCCAGTTCAAGCCAACTGAGAAAGAAAATTTTAAGTGGATAACATATCGTAGTTTTTACGTTAGACTAGACTCGACTAGACATGGTATTTTTAATATTTTAAAACCATGAAGTAACTTGAGAAGCTATGAAATTTGATTAAAATTCCATCTATCACAGGACAATTTTGAAAAAAAGTATAGTGTTGTGTCGTTCTTGCATTTTCTCCAGCCTAGTTCACTCTAGTAACTAGTCGCAAAAAACAATGACAACAAAATATCACAAGCTCTGTGATATAGGAAATACAGGATGTTATAGGAGGACAGAAAGCTTTGCTTCTAGGTACCTGATCTATTATATGAGCAGCTATTCCAGGATGGTAGGTGTGAAGAGGAAGTGATCTTGGGTCCATAGTAAATCCTGTGTAAGATACTGGCTATAGAGGTGTAGTGTCTCTTTTAGTTTTTAAACACTTTTAGTTTTATTTCATTTTTATCTCAAATGCTTGACATTTTGAGACATACTTTTTATTAAAATTTTGATATTTCTAATTATGTAATGAGTTAACATGCAATAAAATTGTCAATTTGTTGCAGAAACACTGTTCCACATATCAAAATGGTGACAGAGATAAGTGATTTATAGACTGATACACAACTCCATCATATCATGACTTGAACCATTAATTAGCTGATACACAAGGTAATTTGGAGGTGTCAATGAATAATATACAGAAGTGCGGGCTATAAACAAATCCCACAATTATAAGTTGAAAAGTGCTTGATTCTAGAAGTAAGTCCCAAATTTGGATTCAAGGAAAAATTATAGGGGAGAAGGAGGTGAACAAAGATGTTTTCTTAACCAAGATGGAGAACAAGAATCTTTCCCAACCAGGAAGTTGATGTCTTAAATTGCTATTGTTTTGGCATCATTTATAATCATTTACCAATTGCCTTTTGAGGGTAAATCAGTTAATCTTTTGGTAGTAATTCTTGTGAGGGCAATTTAACTTCTTTTCTTTAATCTATCATTCCTAATTACCTTCAAGATTAACTCCATGCAACTTAAATCACATTTTGCCACCCTTTGTAGATCCTGGGATTGTCTTGTCACTATGCTGTCATCCGTATAATTCTAAAAGTTTTATTTGCAATCTGTAGGACATGGAGTAGTAAACACAGCCAGAATTAAAAAGTATTGACAAGTGAATATAAGTTATTTGATCTCAGTGGGAAAAAGAGAAATGCAGTCATATATCCCTGAACTCCAGTGTTTTCACATTCTAAGCCTTTGAAGTTTTCCTTTCCTTTGCTATACAGCCTTTGGTTCATAGTTTGTGCTTTATTTTTTTCCTAGTAGAGTTGGTTGATATACTTAGAGTTGAAAAGACAGAGATCTTGTTTACTAAAGATAGATTAATAAAGATAATTGTTTCTATAAAGCCAAACACAAAGACCATAGAGAGTTCCACTCCATTCGACCAACTCTCCACATACTCCAATGGTAGAAAACAGCACTTTTTGAACTTCAGTGTGCATAGCAACCAACTGGGCAGTCTTCATAACATGCAAATTCTGACTCAATACTCTGGAGTCCTTGACTTCTGTTTCTCTAAGTTTCCGGTAGTGCTCTGTGATCATACTTGGAGCTGGTAAGATAAATAGGACAAAGGGAAGGCCAGGAATTTCCTAAATATTTTGCTCTAATGCTTTCACTGTATCAGACATCTTAACATCCATTATCTGCTAATGACCTCCATAGTTACTCTAGGAAGTGATGTTATCCCTCAAATGTGAAAAAATAGGAACACCTGGGTGGCCCAGTGGGTTAAGCATCTGCCTTTGGCTTAGGTCATGATCCCAGGATTATGAGATTGAGTTCTGCATTGGGCTCCTTGCTCAGCAGGGATCCTGCTTCTCCCTTTTCTTCTGCTGCTCCCCCTGCTTGTGCTCACTTTCTCTCTGTCAAATATATAAATAAAATCTTTTTTAAAATGTGAGAAAATAGACACAGATACAGCAATTCAGAGTAACAAAGTGATCTCTCTATTCAATAAGCAAGATGTGCATGGTGGAATTACATAACTTCTGAAGGTCTTAGTTTCCATTTTGTAAAAAGAGAATAAAATATTTACCTCACAGGGATGTTGGAAGGGCTAAGATATATGTAAAGTATCTAGCCCAGTGCATGACCCAAGTAAGTTTTTAATAAGTTATCTATTGTTATTGTTATATCTCCAATTTTAGCAGTATGTTTTGCCAATCAACCAAGAAGAAAACTTAAGTGCTTATATTTCATATTTAGTGTTGGCCATTAAGAGGTGATATAATTTGAATCATAGGTGTAATTGATGAATTTGTACTTCCATTGACCTGATTGGTTAAGATACTTAATTATATAATATCATTCTTCCTCTTTAAATAATGAATCTTGGTAATAACCATTCACTGCAAATTATGAATGTCCTGACTTTTTTGTAGTTTTCATTAGTCAGCACTGAGGCTTACTAACTGTATTTTTTTTCTTATCATGGAAAAGTACAAGTCAAGTAGTGAACCCTAGTATGCCAATCACTTAGTAATTTCAAGATTGCTAATTAGCGTCATGTTGAAGTGGTAAGATTATCAGGGTATAATGTATTCATTTATGTTAATGACTCCTTATTTTATCTTATACAAGAATCACAAATTTCCTTGGAAGCTGAAAGAATGAAAGAACCACTAGAAGCTTTTAATAAAGGATTTATGCATTTAAATATATGATTGACTTACAATCATATTGCAATCCTTTATTTTAAAGGAAATGATATAATAAAATGTAAAACACATTATTTATAAAAAGTAATTTTTTTCTTTCTAAATGTAACTGACATTTCAGTAAATAAGAAGAAATTGCCATAGTATAGGAAATGTCCTCTGCCCTCAAGGAGAGAGGAAAAAAAATCACACAAAAGTGATTAGTGACTAATTATAGTTCACACCAACAGATCTACCCTAAAAGAATGACTAAAGAAAAGGTCTGGAAACAAAAATAAACAAACAGACAAAAAAAGACAGAACCTGGAAATATTGAGAAGGTAGAAAGAACATAGTAAGCGAAAATAATTCTGTGAAAATAACTACATTCAAAGTAAGAATTTTTTAAAATGGGAGAAAGTGGGGAGTGATTATAGAACTGACAAATGAGACTTGAGCTCAGATTTGAAGGATAAGGTACAGGTGGATAGAGGACAGAAATGAGCAACAACAACTTAGAAAATCGCATCCCTTCTTTTTTTGGAAGAGCATGGTATCAAGAATCAGAAGACCTGCATTTAAAGTTGTTGCAAAGTTTGAGCAACTAGTGTATAGTTATTGGACCACATCATCTCATTTGTGAAATGAATGATTTATAAAAGATGTCTTCCTAACTACTCCATAGTTCTTCACTTCTAAAATTTTAGGCCTAGCTATCCAGGGCAAGAAATGGAAGGGTGTGCACATACCATGTATGTTAGGAGCTAATAGGAAATAGGACTGTGGGCAGAGAGTGGGTCAAAAACCTGTGGCAGCCTTTAGCACCTAGTACTTGAAACAGAATTACTACCTGCTACTGAGAATGGCAAAGAGAAAGATCAGTTTAAAAGGTCAAAATTGGGATGTGGCTGGACAAGGGAGCCAATGAACATCAAAAGACTGAGAAAGAAGTAAAAAATAAATGACAACATTGCAGTAACTATATGAGTAACATGCACAGTGACTCAGATTGTCAGCTCAGAGCCATGTATCATACAAGCAGAAGAACTGGGCTCTGTGTGGAAGTTGCAGAGCTACGAAGGAGAAATTGGGTGTCTAGACTTCAGTCCAGGAGAATTGACACAGGTAAGGGTCATTACCAAGAGGAAAGGAAACATAAACTAAGGACTCAAGCAAAAGCGTGTGGTTGAGAAATGTTGAAATCCAGGCATGGAACTAATGACAAAGGTATTAATACTGATTCAGTATTAATGTAATAAAAAATTGGTAACAGAGAATTAGCAACAAAGCTAACCTCAATTTTGAATTAAATTCCCTTGAACTAGTCTGCCTTATGCTTTCTCTCAGGTCTTGAACTGGGAGTGGGGGGCATTTAAATTAACTAGCACAACTGACTCTTTTGGGAAGGGAGTCATCCATTTGGAAGGATTTTGGAAAAAAGAAACGTTCCTGATCTTTTCTGCCACCCCTCACTTCTCTTTGTCCAGAGCTGAAGAGTGAATTATCTGATTGGTAGTTTGAGTTCCTTTCTTGCTTTTAATTTTATTTTTGGATAAGCTTTCTGAATTCCTCTCTGTCATTTAGTAAGGAGTCTGTCCCTGAAGAGTGTCCCATGATTGTGTAGTTAATCATTCAGTGATATTTCGACAGGAACTCCAGATAAGGGATTAGGAAGCCATTGTGTCTGTGTATGGAAGTCATGCTCCATAATCTAGGCTACTCCTTCTATCACAATTTTCTGTCTATGTTTCTGAAATCTGAGGGAAAGATGGGTGTTTTCGTTGTGCTCTGAACTTGCACAAAAAGCCAGATTGTCAAATCAGATTTATAAAATCAGAAAGTTATCCTAATGTCAAATTTTACCAATAGTTTCAAGGATATAATTAATCAAGAAACATGAACAGGGGGCTTCTGGGTGGCTCAGTTGGTTAAGCGTCTGCCTTCAGCTCAGATCTTGATCCTGGGGTCCTGGGATCAAGACCCACATGGGGCACTCCACTGAGCGGGGAGCCTGCTTCTCTTTCTCCCTCTGTGATCGCTCTCACTTTCGCTTTCTCTCAAATAAATAAATAAAATCTAAAAAAAAACAATGAAAAAAAAAAAGAAAGAAAAAAAGAAGAGGCCTAGGACACACTACATGGCTTTCCAGGTCTTTATTTGTTGCTCAGACATGCATTCCAGTCCAGAGTATTAGATGAAGTTTCTAGAAAGGATTGAAAATCACCTCACCTAGCAGGGATTTTTAGGTTATGAAACATCTATATTTTACAGCCAGATTATTATAGGGCTTATATGACATTTTTCAGAGAGCTATGCTTCAAAACCCCACAGGTTCTAGGTTTGTCTATTGTAAACAAACCAAACCAGGGACATTCTGGTGAGAGAATTCTATAGATAAGAATTCTCTTCTAAATAAATGTCACTCTTTTATTTACCAGGAAGTGATTTATCAGCATGTTTATAAGAAGGATAACCCAGTCCACTTATTTTCTTTTCCTGGGTGTGTCTCTTGGTAATTGGAGAAAAAGATAAATCAGAAGCCATTGCTTTAACACCTTCCTTCTCAGACCCATAAAATGTCCTCAGACTGTGTTAGAGAAGTATAGGAGTAAGAATAGACATAGTGCAGTTTCTGGCTAAGCCAAATAACTATTATTACTTGTTATGAGCAGAAATTATATAAGGAAACTTGTCTCAGGAAGAAGAGTCTAATCAGACATTATAGAAAAGTTTAGGGATGGGTAAATGGGGATAGATGGACCAGTCAGAAGGCATCGAATATCTACTCAGTATTACAATAGTAACAACAGCAGTGGAGAGGAAGGAGTGAAACACAAATGTGTTTTAAAGAAAGAAATGGCAGAAACTGGTAATTTTAACATTCAGAATAGAATGAAGGTAAAAGCAAAAGGTTTCCCTACAACTTCTAGTGAAAGGAGATGACACTGAAAGTGGTAAAATTAAAATAAATGGAATACTGCAGAGTAGGTCAAAGTCATGAAAACAGGAATACTCTGAATTTAATTGATGAGTGAGAAGATATGATAGTCATCTAAAAGGAAGTAAGCCAGATATATTGAAAAAAAAAAGCAGGATTGGAGAATATGTGAAATTTGGGAATTAATTAGAAAACTCTAATAGTTTATTCAGTTAACAAATGTGCACTGAACATAAAATTCTGTGTTATTTCTAGGCATAGGGAATACAGATGTGAGTAAAACAGCTACAAACAAAAATTAGTGCCTTTCCTTATTCAATTCCTGTGTGCCTTTCTAATCTCTAACTACTCCCAGACTCTGACCTCAGTGATACTGTTAACCCATGGGAGAGTCTGTGTGTGGATGGAAGTCTTGGTTCTTGGGTTTCCCACCAAAGATTTACATGAGGATCTGTGCTCAAATAAAGACATTCAGAAGGAAAGTGGACCCTCTCAAGGTGGGAGAGCTGGCAGGCCCAGAGAGCAACTGCCCTGATGCTACAGGGGCCCTTTCCTTTTATGTGAGGGAGGGGGGAAGTCTTGCATCTTGGACAGGGTGGTCTCTAAGGGATAGCCTCCAGTCATTTGGGGGACTCCACCCACAGTTTGGGAGGGGAACTTTTTGATCCTACAAGATTAGTACTAGACTCTCATGACAGCTTTTCTCCAAGGGGGTGGAGCTGTAACTGCTATGCAAATACATTATAATGAATCTAGGGGTTACCCTGGGGCAGAGGTAGAGGAGGAGAGCACAGGCTCTGCACCCATGGCACTTGGTCTGGTAGCTCCAGGGTCTTAGAAGCCATAAGGTCAAGATGTTGTACCCCTGGGCTTCTAATGTATATCCTATTTATCCTTGCCTCCAACTCATGTCTAACTAACTGCCTACTTTATCAGTACAACCTTATTCTAAATTTTATCTTCCTAGAATGTATTTCCTTCCACATCCCTCACCAAGAGATCATGTCAGTAGATAATTCTTTTTGAACATTTTTAACCCTTTGCAGCATATTGTGTTCAGTGCTCTGCCCATATCCCCTTCAGTGCATGCAGTCTTATTTCCAACTGTCAACATGATGGGCAAAGAAATCCTTATGGGCTTCCTTTTCCTGCTAAAGTCCACTTTGCCCACCCCTGTGGCAGTCAAGAAGTGATGGGGCATTAAGCCTGCTAAGAGCAGCCCTCAATCAGTGACTGGTGGTAGTCAATGTATAAATATTTCACTTCCCTCATCCCTAAAGTTAGATATCTCTGAAGGGGATGTGGCCTATACTGCAGAGGTCCTCCAGCAGAGTCCCCCACAGTGGTACCTGGCTTAAGTACCCTTCATTAGCCACCTTTGCTTTCTTGCCTTAGTTTTACTATAGGCAAGGATAACTGAACATAACCTTTCCTACCCAAAATATAATTTACTGAATGTGTTTAGCTATGGGAATACTTTAGAGATTATTAGTAGCTAATCTTCACTTTGAAAAAAAAAACACTAAGAATTTTAGCTGCTGAAAGCCATTGCAATTAATTATTGGGCCATATGAAAATTAGCTGGGATCTTGGCAGTTTCTATCAGAAATGTGCCCCTGCAGGCATCACACTACTCTGGTCACTAATTGGCATTTGGCATTCACTTTGAATGTTTCAGGAATTATAGCAGAAGCAGCCATGTCAAGGTTGCCAAGCAGTCATGACATCACACTACTCATGTCAAGATAAGTAGTGAAACTATTTGGTTTCACTAGTGTGATCACACTCAGGTTGTTTTAAAATGTCCAGTCCTGCTGGAGGAACTGATGTATCTGACAAAGGGATAGCTCTTTATAGGGAAATTAGGAGTCTGAATGTCAGAGGCAAATGTCAGATTGTTTTGTTCTAATTCACTCCTTTCAATTTAAGGATTCTCAGAAGATATTTAATGATATCTTTATTAATGAAGCATATATACACTAGACATCCTGCTCTGCAAGTTTAATGTTGAACATATGATTGAAATAGAATTTTATCTTTGGAAAAGTTTATGGACATTTTTATACATTTAATCTTGATATCAATCATAGTCTTTATGGTTGTTTTGATATGAATCTAATATTTTCAAATCACTATCCTAAACTTCTTGGGACATAATGAACCTATACTGAAATTTAAAATAAATTTGCTTGCCAGACGTGCCTAAAGGAAATATGTCACTGGATTTCATATTATGTAGACATGTCAGTTTTCTAGCCAATTTCATTCACTTATTCATTCAACCAGTTGTTTATGGGACACACAGTAGAAATACAGCAGTGACTGAAATATACAGTATAAAAACACCTGCCTTCACGGAGATTAATTCTATAGGAGAAACTGGCACTTAAAAAATAAAAATGGTGACAAAGTGCTGTGGAGAAAGGTATATAAATGAAGGGAGTGTGACAGGACATGATGAGGTAGGTTTGGAGGCTTGAATAGCAATTTTTTTAAAGATTTTATTTATTTATTTGACAGAGAGAGACAGCCAGCGAGAGAGGGAACACAAGCAGGGGGAGTGGGAGAGGAAGAAGCAGGCTCTTAGTGGAGGAGCCTGATGTGGGGCTCAGTCCCAGAACGCTGGGATCACACCCTGAGCCGAAGGCAGACGCTTAACCACTGCGCTACCCAGGTGCCCCTGAATAGCAATTTTTAAAAAGGTGGTCAGGGTAAAACACCAAAAAGATGATTAAGCAAAAACAGAAAGGAGGTGAGAGAGTGAGCCATGCCAGTATCTGCTGTAAGCACATAGCAAGCAGAGGGAAAGTGATGCAGAGACACTAACGCAGCAATATTTCTACGGAGCAGTTAAGCCAGTGCCACATGGAGAGAAATTAACGGGGAACAGAGTAGTAGGAGATATGGTCAGAGAGATTGCAGTGGGCCTGACCATCCCTTTCGCAGGTCATTGGTTCTTAATGTGAGCTAGTGGAGGATGCTGAGCAAAGGAATGACATGAATTGACTTAAATTTTAGAATCATCAATCTGGCTAAATGTTAAGAATAGAAATGGAGTGTATTAGTCAGATTAGGCAAATGGCTGTAAAAATAAATAAATAACCTTCAAGTCACAGTGGCTTAACATAATAGTAGTTGGTTGTTTTTTGTTTTGTTTTGTTTTCTTGTTCAAAGAACGAAATAAATGTTAATGTTCAGACAGAAAAGCACTCAGTGTAGTCAGTGAGGGACTCAGGTCTGTGTATCTTGCAGTTCCTCAGTCCAAGCCCCAAAATGTCTGCTGCCTCTCTGGCAGTCAGCGGAAGAGAGGAGGAGAACTCCTGAGAAGCATAGTATTTTCACTAGGAATTCCATCAATAACTCACAGGTTAGAGCTCCATCACGTGGCTGTACCTAACAACAAAGTAGGCTAGGAAGCGCTGTCTAAATCTATGTTCAGGAGGAAAAGGAAGTAGGTTTGGAGAACAAATTACAGTCTCTGCCACAGGGAACAAGAGCAGCCAAAGGAACCGAAGTTAGGAGCTTGTTGCATTTATTCAAGAGAGAGAGATGATGGCAGCCTGGACTGCAGTGGTGGCAGAGGATGTAGTGAGAGTGATGCGTGGAAGAATTTCCAAAACTCTTCTTTCTCTTTGGTCGTGAGCAGGGAATATTAGTAGATGCTATATGACAGATTGTGTCAGAGATCAAATATGATTGAGAAGTGCTGGATTTTTCTACAGAAGATTCCTTATAACTTTTATAAGCTTGCTTAAGTTTTTTTGCTTTATTGCTTAAAGATAAATGTAATAGGCTGTTGTTTAAAAAAGAATTCTTCAGTAATTTTTTTTAATAGGCAATGTCACATAGCTAATATTCTATAGAATATTCCTTGGGAAGAGAAATGAATTATTGTTTAGAAGACAAGGGTTTGGACTTTGATATATTTGGTCTTCCTGTGTGACTTTAAGTGACTCTT
Organism: Ursus maritimus; assembly: GCF_017311325.1. Lineage (NCBI taxonomy): Eukaryota > Metazoa > Chordata > Mammalia > Carnivora > Ursidae > Ursus > Ursus maritimus. Next base: position 22,880,180 of record NW_024423343.1, on the reverse strand, counting down.
ACCCTCTTTAAAACTTACTTTCCATTCCTCCCCCTTGTCCTCCCTCTCCCCCTCCTCCCCCTCCTCCTCCTCTTCCCCTCCTTCTTCTCTCCCTCCTCTTCCTCCTCCTCCTCCTCCTTGTTAGCACTATTTTTTTGTTTATTTTCTTTCTTTTTTTATCATTTGATTTTATTTTCTCTTTCATCATGATAATTGTACTCTTTAATCCTCATCTCCTATTTTCCTCATCCCCCCAACCCAGCTCCCTCTGGTAACCATCAGTTTGTTCTCTATTGTTAAGAGTCTCTTTCTTGGTTTCTCTCTCTCTTTTTATCTTTGCTCATTTGTTCTGTTTCTTAAATTCCACATATGAGTGAGATCATATGGTATTTGTCTTTCTCTGATTTATCTTGCTTAGCATTATATTCTCTGGCTCTATCCATATTGTTGCAAATGGCAAGATTTCATACTTTTTTGTAGCTAAATAATATTCCATCACATCTTCTTTATCCATTCATCTATCAGTTGACACTTGGGCCACTTTCCTAGTTTGGCTATTGTAAATAATGCTGCAATAAACATGGGGATGCATGTATCCCTTTGAATTAGTGTTTTTGTATTTTTTGGGTAAATTCCCAGTAGTGAAATTACTGGATTATAGGGCAAAATGTACTCTTCTTGATTCTGAAATGGATATATTAACATGTAGACTTTAGAGTTATGCAAATTGATAAAACATTGTACAATCAAACATGGTAAACATAAAAAAGTATTATTATAATTCTTGCTATAGCTAAGGAAGAGCAGAGTACATGGAGATGCAGTTTTTACCACAAGCAGGCTGGATGCCTGACCATCAGGGAGTCTTACAAGATATTAGCATCTTGACAATAGCAGGTGGTCCTTAGCCTTTTACACCTGAAATTGATTAAACTAGATTTGCAAAGCCAAACTCTACTTATCAATTCATAATATAAAGCTGTATATAAACAGGTCTTAAAACTTGCTAATTTAAAATAGTCTGGGACCACTATGCTTATGTTTACCATTCATGACAACCTCTTTCCAATATAAGGCTATTTAAGAATGCCAAGTAAAGAGTTAGACATTTAATGAACACAGTGGATCAGAGAGAAACAGCGTAAGTTTGCTGTGGGGGTTATTCTCTTTAGGCCTTGGTGAAAACTCAGCCAGATAGCCCTCAACTCTGCAGTATGCAGTAAGCATACCCCCTACATGGTATGTCTAGATCAACTCTCCATTATTGGTCTGAGAGGATACCTCTTTTGTAAGCCACACAAACTGAGCAAGTTTTTCAGCTTAGACTGTCTTGATACAAATTGGACAGAGAATCAATGATTTGATTTTCATTTGGTAAATCATAGTCTCTTTCTACTTGTGGTTTCTTGCAATTATATTGGGTTATCTGGGAATGCCCAGTGGCCAGAATCAGTCATTCACAGTTGATTAATCTTATCCATTATGCCAGGTTTAAACAGTTAACCATTAGAGAAGTCTTGTTTCTGTTACAGAAGACCTGGGATGTAACACCAATGAGGGAAAGACCTGGCCAAGGAGGAAATGGTAGTGGTCATGGTTGATGCTAAAGTTAATGAAATACATTATAAGAATTTTAGAGTGCATATAAGGCAAATCAGGAATCAGAATGCAAATGTAGACCAATGATTAGCATACTTTGACTATAAGAGCAACTGCCTGCCATCTGTGCAGTGTGATGTCAGACAATTGGAATGGCTTGGCTGCATTCATTCCATCACTTCCATTTTATTTGTTTCCCTTTACTTTTGAAAATAATTGTACTGAATATGGAAACATGAATTGGTGGCTTTTTCTTTCAACACTTTCAGTATTTCACTCCACTTTCTTCTTTCTTGTATGGTTTATGACAAGAAATCTGTAATTCTTATCATTGGTCCTCATAGGTAAAGCGTTTTCCCCTTCTAGCTTCTTTGAAGATCTCTTTGTCTTTGGCCTTCTACAGTTTAAATATGATATATTTATCCTATTTGATATTTTCTGAGCTTCTTGGATATTTGGTTAGGTGTCTTTCATTAGTTTGGGGAAGTTCTAAGTCATTATTACTTCAAATGTTTATTTGCTCTGTTCTCTCTTTCTTCTCTTCCTTGTATTCCAATTATGTATGTGCTATACCTTTTGGTTGTCCCATAGTTCTTCAATATTCTATTCTTTTTTTGTTGTTTTTTGTTTTTCATTTTTCTCTCTTTTTGCATTTCAGACTGAGAAGTTTCTATTGACCCATCTTCAAGCTCACTGATTCTTTTTGTTGCCATGCTGAATGTACTGATGAGCCTAAGAGCTAAAGCAAATAGGTATTTAGTGTGAGGATTATATTATTCTGGCTAGACATTGGGCTGTGTTTAATGTTTGATATAACTTATAGATACCAGAGTACCAGAGACTTCAAATTCCACAAGGTGCTTCTTTTTTTGACTTTGGACTTTTCTAAATACTCTCCTCACAGTAAGTCTGTGCTTTGCAACTTTTTCAGCTGTAATCATTATTATTATTCTGAAGCCTTGTTGGTGTGATCATAATATATGCAGGAGGGAGTGCCTTCTGTAATCTTTGGATTAAATCTCAGTTTTCATGTGGTTTTGTGTTTTGTGATGCGGCCTTCACAAACAAGTATGTCTCTAGTGATGTAGGTTTTTTTTTAGTTCCCCCTCCCCCGGCTTGTTACTCTCTTCCCTGGCTCTTATAATCCAATATGTTTCCTTGAATCCCTCACTTATCATGACTATGTCCCCTACTCTTTGGTGCGACCAGAAAAATGGAAGAGGTTGGAATGGGAGGACTTTTCTTTCTCCATTTAGGATAAAAAAAAAAAAAAGGTTTAAGTTTTTCCATAGAGAATAGACCTGATTGTACTTCACAATGATTATACCTTCACTTCAGGCCAGAGACATGAAGGGATTTTTCTTAGATCTTCACTGTGAGAACATGGTGATGATCCTGGAAGTAAAGCCAGAGAAAATGTGAATATATCCCTAGAATTATGGCTCCCAGGAGTTTCTCAGTCTCAAGCTAGTCCATACTTAGCCTCTAGCAATTCACCAATATTACCATTTAAGTGTTTTTAAAAATCAATTTATGGCTCTAGGGGCTTCTGTTGCTAGATGAGATTGTGGTTGTTTTCTTCTGGATGAGCCTGTGTCTCTGGATTTAAGGGTGGTAGTTTGTCCTGTGACTTCAATTTTCTGATAGGCCCAAGAAAAATTATTGGTTTCAGTTTGTCCAACTTTTTCTTATTGTAAGGAGGAATGATGACTTATTACCTCTTCACACAACAGAGATAAAACCAGAAGTCTCTTATTCCTTTTTGTAGCCACTATTGTCTTCCTTGCTTTGGGAATAGGTCTCTAGAGAAAGAAGGAAGTTCCTTACTAATCCTGAGATTTACTGGGGATAGAAGTTAATATCAGACTGGACTTGCCATGATTCTCTGTGGATATAACTTCTGTCACTTCATCATCTAAATTCCGGAGACAGTCCAGTGTAGGCCTATGTTTTTGACTTAGATATTTAAGCACCTGGTTGTCTAACAAGTTATCTAATAGTTTTTATTCTTGATTGAGCAATGGGAGGGAGGATTGTAAGTATAATAAAAGGAAATTGGCCATAAACAAGGCCCAGAAAGCAAAGGGAAGAAGTGCTAGGTGAAAACCTCCATTTACCCTCAAGTGTTAAATTCAGTTCTTAGCTGTTGGGTATCTATTCCTAGAAGTGAGAAATTACATTTGTCTCCCTCCCCAGACCAAGGTCCTGGAAACACTTCTTTTAAGTGAGCTACTAAAAAAAAAAAAAAAAAAAATAGGTAAAATAGAGATAAATTATATAAAGATTTAACATTTTTCCTTCTTCAAAAAAAATGAAACTAATATAGTATAAAATATGCTAAATATGGACATGTTCTTTTAAAAATACTAGAAATCATATGCTTACAGTATAAATCTTTAACTTTGTAGATTTTATAGAATCCTAAATTTTCAGAGTTATAAAGGATCTTAAAGGTCAGTTTCTTTTATGAATTTAAATCATTACTTTTATCCAACTTGTAATAAAGGGGCTATATGCAAAAAAAATCAGTATGTTACTTACTCTTCTTTCTCATTCTTTTATGTAGATTTGATCATGCCTTTTTGGTGGAAACATGCATTTCTTCAGTTTCAGCATCATTATGAGCCAGGCAGTGTGCTATTGATTGTTCAAGTGTTTTTAAATCTCTGGAAAAGTAGCATTTAATCCAATAAATTCTGTAGTAGTTAAATCAGATAAATAAAATTATTGATTTGTGTTACATATGATGTTAAAATTGTGACTCTTCATTCTCTTTTTCAGTATGTCTCAGCCTTTTTCTTTCATTATTCCCCCATGTTACCTCTCAAGATATTTTTTTCTTGATCACTCCATCTACCATAAAATTCTGTTAGTACTAAAGATATACTCTATATCTGTGTAGTACTATAGACCTTGAGAGATTCAGAAACCATTGTAATATCTAAGAGTTTTGTCTCCTTTCTGTAATCCAAGTTTCATGCTCTTGGACATGCTATTGTCTTACTGAGAGTACATGTCCTATTTGACTAATAATAATAATTCATTCATCAAGCACCTAACAAATTTTAAGTGCAGGTTCTAGAGTCAAGATATTTAATATTCTAACTCAACTAATTAATCAATGTGCCATCATGAGTGATTTATTAACTCAATATTCCTCATTTTTTCCAGTTTAAAATAAAAATCATGGCACCCAAATTTGTTAAAATTACATTGCTATAACAAAACCTCTAAATGTCTGCTGTTTCAAATATGGTAGAAGTATATTTCTTACTGCTGTGAATTCTAAAAAGAGTTTTTCCTGAGTATCATATTAGCTCTATGCCAGATGCTGGCTTCTGCCGTCATGGGCTCCACCAATTTTAACCCTAGACATAGCTTCTAAGATTGCCTTGGGAGTTGATATCCAGCCATCAGTCAAGACAATTGAGAATTGCCCATCTGAAGTCCTATGAGCCAGTGTGAACGTGGTACATGTTACTTCTGTCCACATTCTAATGCCCAGAACTCAGTCTTATAATGACAGCTAACTGCAAGGTAGGCTGGGAAATATGTTTCATTTCTATGTGCAAGGAAGAGAACAGATGAATTTGGTTAACAGCTAGTCAGTCTTTATGATGGCAGCTATTTTATAGCATTGTGGGAATTATTGAGCTATTTGAAAGATATATATGTTTAGAAGAGTCTAGCATTGTAACTAGGTTCTTTAAAGGGATATTTTGAGAATTATGGATGGAGTATAGAAAATAAGTTTAAGTACCATCTTATACAGATAGAGTTGAGATTTATAAAAATTAGGTAATTTATTTGATGTTACTATGGTAGAATTTGAACCCTAGCTAATCAAACTTTAAAACTTGTTGTTGTTGTTGTTGTTATTGTTGTTTTTGTTGTTCTTGTTGTTTTCACTGCACTGTGCTTACTCCACTCAATAATTTAACTACTTTGTTTGCTAAAAGGCATTCATATTTTCACTAATAAATCAAGGACTCCTTAATAATGTGACATAAATAATTAGACCATTTTATAAAATGCTTTGGATTATCATAATAAAGATAATGCAGATGGCATTTGAGTTTCTAATTGTTATAGGTACGGTTTTTAGTAAGATAACAGTTGTGAAAAGGTTCATCCAGAGAGGTAATACATAAAAACTAGACATTTTTAAAGATGAAGATCTTAGTACCAAACTGAGAAATAAAGTCCTCTTAGAATATAGAAATTAACCTGAGATAAGCATATCTTTAAAACTTCTGTTGATCTTTTTAACAGTTTAAATATAAGGAGCCCTATAAGGTTACCTAATATTTTATCAGATTCTAGTTGGCTCACTATGTCATCAAGATGATATTTTGTTATAGATTTAATTTTACTCATTATTTTTCTATTAAGATTCTATTAATTGTGACAATTTTATAGCTGCGAACTTTTTAGAAAAATTATGATGAAATAAAACTTAAAGAATATACACAGATAGAAAAAAAAAAAAACTACACCTTAACAGTGACATATTTACCTTCTACTAGTTTTCTTTATGCATACATGTTTCATATGTCTGCATTTATAGCACTTACCTTTTTGTATTCTTCATTGTTTTGTAGTATACAATTGACCCCTGAATAATGAATGCAGGGGTTAGGGAGCCAACCCCTGTGCAGTTGAAAATCCATGTATAACTTGACTCCCCCCAAATTTAACTACTAATAGCCCACCATGGACCAGAAACCTTACCAATAACATAAAACTGTTGATTAAAACATATTTTATATGTTATATGTATTATGTACTTTATTCCTAAAATAAAGTAAGCTAGAGAAAAGAAAATATTACTAAGAAACTCATAAAAAAGAGAAAATATATTTACAGTACCGTAAAAAAAAAATCCATGTGTAAAGTGGACCCATGGAACTTAAAGTCGTGTTTTTCAAGGGTCAACTGTAATTCTGTATTTCTATAAGGCTCTTTAAAATGGCCATTTAATGGCTTTAAAACATTCCCTTATGCTGATGTATAATTGGGCACATTTAACAATTTAACCAATACCAACTTTTTAATTTTTCATCGCTTATTCTCAAGTGTAGACTCTCTTCTTAGCATTAGTAACCATAGTTTGAGAAGTTATTTTCAACTTGTGTCAGCATGGCACTTTGTCTTAATTCCATCTTACTCTTCCTAGGTATTGCTACCTACTTTATTTTTTTTAATAGATTTTTGCTGTTTCTTTTCTTAACTATGATTAGTCATTCATAGAGTTTCTTGTGTGATCCTCTCCATTGTAATTTTCATTCTGTTCTCTTTCCAACCACTCTCCGTGAACTTTAGCTTTCAAACAATATCCTGTTTTTTGCCTTATAGTGCAGTATCATCTGGGTTGCACTAGTCATGATTTTGTTGCCTGTAAATTGATTACATTCCAGAATCTCATTGTTTATCATTTTGTAGAGAATTAAGTATAACATGTTGAATTGCTGACAGAAATTGTTCAGAAGATACATAAAACATGTAAGGGTGACAAGTGATTTACCTGTAAAAGATTTTTCACCTTCCTTAAACTATAATATATATGAAGATTTTACATTAATTTATTTTTAGGGGATAATTTCATAACAATGTTAAATTAATATTTTTGGCATATGAATAATGTAATGTTGGGAATTATCACTATAGAGTTTTAAAACGTAGAAGGGATGGGATATATATCAGACCTTAATACTTAACTTAGAGATAATATAAAATGTTGATCTTAGATCTTTAAAATTTTTATCATCAATTTCTAGTATTAGTTTACTATTTATTATTATTAGTTTGACACATTTAAAAGCTTACCCAGTTAAAAATATGTTAGCTATATTGCTGCTCATCTATTATTTCCAACTCTCCATTTTCCGGGCACATGGTAGGATTATACTTTTTGGCTCCTTTATTATGGGGTAGGACTATAAGACAGGTTTTGGCCCATGAATTTGAATAGAAGTAGTATGTACCAGTTCTGGTCAGATTTCATTGACAATGTGAAATGTTTATTTTTGCCTTTGACACCACAACTAGCCTTGTTACAGAGAATGGCTGCTTCTGTCATCATTGGTTTTAAGGCATTTATAGGATAAGCGAGAAATAAATCTTAGTGGATTAAAACCAAAGATTTAAATATTTGGGATTTTCTGTTACTGCAACATAACTAATGATTTTCTGCTTATTATAGAAAAGTCAGTTGTTGGTTGTATTTGAATATGTATATATAGCATTTTGCTTATCTAATTGTTCCTAGTAGCAATTTATGCCAAACGATTAATGAAGAGTTCTGATTTCAAATTATTGATTTTTTCCCTCTGTAATCTCAGTAGAAAAGATCATTTGGTTAATTTGCCTTCCTATAACTTATTCTCTAAGTTAATTTTATAACTGCTTATTTTGTAATGTAGGTTTCATTGTTTTTATAAACTTTGGAATTAAAATGTGTCTTCTACATAGCAATATTTCATTTGCAGAATAAATGTGATAATAAATTAATGAATTTACACCTATTGCTTTCTTTTTTAAAAAACTTAAATTCAAGTTAGTTAACATATAGTGTAGTATTGGTTTCAGGAGTAAAATATAGTGATTCATCACTTACATATAACACCCAGTGTTCATCACAACAAGTGCTCCCCTTAAGGCCCATCACCCATTTAGCCCATACCCTCTGCCCTTCTGAATTAACCCTTAGTTTGTTCTCTGTGGTTCAGAATCGTTTATGGTTTGCCTCCCTCTCTGTTTTTATCTAACTTTATTATTCCTTCCTTTCCCCTATGTTCATCTGTTTTCTTTCTTAAATTCCACATATGAGTGAAATCATACAGTATTTGTCTTTCTGTAACTGATTTATTTTGTTTAGCATAATACCCTCTAATTCCATCCATGTCATTACAAATGGCAAGATTTTATTCTTTTTGATGCCTGAGTAATATTCCATTACACACACACACACACACACACACACACACACACACACACACATATCTTCTTCTTTATCCATTCAACTATTGATGGACATCTGGGCTCTTTCCATAGTTTGGCTATTATGGACATTGCTCGTATAAACTCTGGGGCATGCACCCCTTCAAATCACTATCTTTGTACCCTTTGGATAAATACCTAGTGGTACAATTGCTGAGTTGTAGGGTAGTTCTATTTTTAACCTTTTGAGGAACGTCCATATGGCTGTACCAGTTTGCATTCCCACCAACAGTGCAAAAGTGTTCCCCTTTCTCCACATCCTCACCAATATCTGTTGTTTCCTGGGTTGTTAATTTTAGCATTCTGAAGAGTGTGAAGTGGTATCTCATTATGGTTTTGATTTGTATTTCCCTGATGATGAGTGATATAAAGGAATTTTTCAGTGTCTTGCATTTTTCATGTTCTGCCATTTTATGTCTTCTTTGGAGAAATGTCTGTTCATCTGCCAATTTCTTAGTTGGATTATTTATTTTTGGTGTTGAGTTTGACTAGCCCTTTATCCAATGTGTCATTTGCAATCTTCTCCCATTCCATAGGTTGCCTTTTAGTTTTATTGATTGTTTCCTTTGCTGTGCAGAAGCTTTTTCTCTTGATGAGGTCCCAATCGTTCATTTTTGTTTTTGTTTCCCTTGCCTCTGATGAGGTTCTAGTAAGAAGTTGCTGTGGTCAAGCTCAAAGAGGTTGCTGCCTGTTTTATCCTCTCAGATTTTGACAGTTTCCTGTCTTACATTTAGGCCCTTCCTCCATTTTTAATTCATTTTTGTGTATGGTGTAAGAAAGTGGTCCAGTTTCATTCTTCTGCATGTCATTGTCTGGTTTTCCCAGCACCATTTGTTGAAGAGACTGTCTCTTTTCCATGCATTATTCTTTCCCGCTTTGTCAAAGACTAGTTGACCATACAGTTGAGGGTCCATTTCTGGGTTCTGTATTCTGTTCCATTGATCTATATGTCTGTTTTTGTGCCAGTATCATACTGTCTGGATGACTATAGCTTTGTAATATAGCTTGAAATCTAGGATTGTGACACCTCCCACTTTGCTTTTCTTTTTCAACATTACATTGGCTGTTTGGGGTCTTTTGTGGTTCCATACAAATTTTAGAATTGTTTGTTCTAGCTCTGTGAAAAATTCTGGTGTTATTTTGATGGGGACTGCATTAAATGTGTAGATTGCTTTGGGTAGTATAGATCAGCATACAGATCTTTTACCTCTTTGGTTAGGTTGATTCCTAGGTCTCTTATGGTTTTTGGTACAATTGCAAATAGGATTGATTCCTTGGCTTCTTTTTCTCCTGCTTCGTTATTGGCATATAGAAATGCAACCAATTCATCCATGTTGATTTTATACCCTGAGACTTTGCTGAATTCATGTATCGGTTCTAGCAATTTTTTTTTTTTTTTGTGGACTCTTTGAGTTTTCTACATAGACTATCATGTCATCTGAAAATACTGAAATTTGATTTCTTGCTTGCCAATTTGGATGCCTTTTATTTCTTTTTGTTGTCTGATTGCTGAGGCCAGGACTTCCAGTACTATGTTGTGGTGAAAGTGGACATCCCTGCCATGTTCCTGACCTGAGGAGGATATTTGCTGTGGGTCTTTTGTATCCCTCTATCCCTACTTTCTTGAGGGTCTTTATCAAGAAAGGATGCTATATTTTGTCAAATGCTTTTCCTGCATCTATTGAAAAGATCATATGGTTCTTTTATTTTATTAATGTTGTATATCACATTGGTTGATTTGTGGATATTGAGCCACCCTGCAGCCCAGGAATAAATCCCACTTGATCATGGTGAATAGTCCTTTTACTGTACTCTTTGATTCTATTAGCTAGTATCTTGCTGAGAATTTTTGCATCCATGTTCATCAGGGATATTGGTCTATAATTCTCCATTGTAGTGGGGTCTTTGTCTGGTTTTGAAATCAAGGTAATGCTGGCCTCATAGAATGAGTTTGAAAGTTTTCCCTCCATTTCTATTCTTTGGAACATTTTCAGAAGAATAGGTACTCTTCTTTAAATGTTTCATAGAAATCCCCTGGGAAGCCATCTGGGCCTGGACTCTTGTTTGTTGGGAGATTTTTGATTATTGATTCAATGTCTTTGCTGGTTATGGATCTGTTCGAATTTTCTAGTTCTTCCTGTTTCAGTTTTGGTAGTTTATGTGTTTCTAGGAGTTTATCCATTTCTTTCAGATTGTCCAATTTGTTGGCATATAATTTTTCAGTATACTCTCAGGATTGTTTGTATTTCTGTGGTATTGGTTCTGATCTCTCCTCTTCCATGTGTGATTTTAATTACTTGGGTCCTTTCTCTTTTCTTTTTGATAAGTCTGGCTAGGGATTTAACAATTTTGTTAATTCTTTCAAAGAACCAGCTCTTACTTTTGTTGATCTCTTCTACTTTTTTTTTTTATTTCAACATCGTTTATTTCTGCTCTAATATTTATTATTTCCCTTCTGCTGGCTTTAGGCTTTATTTGCTGTTCTTCTTCCAGCTCCTTTAGGTGTAAGGTGTATTTGAGACTTTTCGTGCTTCTTGAGGAAGGTCTGTATTGCTATATACTTCCCTCTTATGACTGCCTTTGCTGCATCCCAAAGGTTTTGGACTGTCACGTTGTCATTTTCATTTGCTTCCATCTATTTTTTATTTGTTCTTTAATTTCCTGGTTAACCCATTCATTCCTTAGTAGGATGCTCTTTAACCTCCATGTATTTGTGATCTTCCCAATTTTTTTATTGTGTCTCACTTCAATTTTCATAGCATTGTGGTCAGAAGATATGCATGGTATGAAAAAAAAAAAAAGAAGATATGCATGGTATGATCTTGACCTTTTTGTACCAGTTGAGACCTGTTCTGTGACCCCGTATATGATCTATTCTGGAGAATGTTCCATGTGCACTTGAAAAATGTGTATTCGGCTGCTTTAGGATGAAATGCTCTGATTATATCTGTTGTCCATCTGGTTCAATATTTCACTCAAAGCCATTGTTTCCTTGTTTATCTTCTGCTTAAATGATCTGTCTATTGCTGTGAGTGGGGTGTTAAAGTCCCCTACTATTATTGTATTATTATCAATGAGTTTCTTTAAGTTTGTTATTAATTGATTTATTATTTGGCCGCTCCCAAGTTGGAGGCATAAATACTTACAATTATTAGCTCTTCTTATTGAATATACCCCTGTATTATGATATTATGCCCTTCTTCATCTCTTATTACAGTCTTGGGTTTAAAATCTAGTTTGTCTGATAAAAGTGTGGCTACTCCAACTTTCTTTTGATGTCCATTATCATGATAGATTGTTCTTTACTCTCTCAGTCTCAATCTGGAGGTGTCTTGGGGTCTAAAATGAGTCTCTTGTAAGCAACATATTGATGGGACTTGTTTTTTTTAATCCATTCTGTTACCCTACATGTTTTGATTGGAGCATTGAGTCCATTTATTTTCAGAGTAATTATTGATAGATATTTATTTAGTGCCATTGTTACCTGTAAAATCACTGTTCATATATATTGTTTCTGTTCCTTTCTAGTCTTTGTTGCTTTTGGTTTCTATTTCCTGCTCAAAGAGTCCCTTTTACCATTTATTGCAGAGCTGGTTTAGTGTTCATGAACTCCTTTAGTTTTTGCTTGTCTTGAAACTTTTTATCTCTCCTACTATTCTGACTGACAGCCTTGATGGATAAAATATTCTTGGCTGTGTATTTTTCCCATTTAGCATGTTGATATATAATGCCACTGTCTTCTGGCTGGCCAAGTTTCTGTGGACAGATCTGCTGGTAACCTTATGTGTCTACCTTTGTGGGTTAAGGATCTTTTCTAGCTAGCTGGTTTCAGGATTCTCTCTTTATTTGTGTTTTTGCAAATTTCACTATGATATGTCTGGGTGTTGACCTGTTTTTGCTGATTTTGAGGAGAGTTCTCTGTGCCTCTTGGACTTGATTGCTTGTTTTCTTCCCCAGATTAGGGAAGTTCTCAGCTATAATCTATTCCAATAAACCTTCTGCCCCCTTTTCCCATTCTTCTTCTGGGATTCCTATGATATGGATATTATTGAGCTTCATGGAATTGCTGAGTTTCCTAGGTCTACCTTCATGATCTAATAGTTTTTTCTTCTTCTTTTCAGCTTCTTTATTTTCCACCATTTAATCTTCTGTATCACCTATTTGTTCTTCTGCTTCATCCATCCTCATTGTGATTACATACAGTTGGTTTTCATCTCAGTTATAGCCTTTTTTTATTTTGCCCTGACTAGTTTTCAGGTCTTTTTTTAATCTCTGCAGCAGAGTTTCTCTGGTGTCTTCTATGCTTCTTTCAAGCCCAGCTGGTATTCTTATGACTGTTGTTCTAAATTCTTATTCAGATATATTGCTTATATCTGTTTTGAGAAAATCCCTGGCTGTGATTTCTTCTTGATCTTTCTTTTGGGGAGAATCCCTCCATCTTGTCATTTCATATGTTTCCTGTTCCTGAGAGTAATGCTATATTAAGAAGGGATCATACACTGTCCATGGCCTAGCGCTTCAGGTAGTGTTTCTGGTGTATGCTATGTGCACTCTGCTGTTGCATTTTGGCTGCTCTTTCGCACAGGTCAGTCCTATTCAGAGTTTGTTCTTGTTGCAGTGGAAGTGTTGGACATTTAACTAGGTGTGCTCTGATTTGTGTGTTAAAATAAGTCTGGTAAAGAAAACAAAAAACAAAAAAAACCTGTTCCAAAGAAAAAGAGAAAAAGACCAAAAAACCCAAACATGCAGACAAACAAAAAATTATAAAAGCTAATTCCAAAGAGAAAAAGAAGAAAGAAAGAAAGAAAGAAAGAAAGAAAGAAAGCCTATTTCTATTTCCACTAGAACTGAAGCTGATGGTCTGGAGCACTCTATGATCGGTAGAATTGGTGCATGCGGGGTGCCCATGTCAGTCTTCTGGTGGGGCGGCCCGCTGCTCTGGCTCATAATCAGACCTGTCCTAGTAACCATGTACTTATAGGGCACAAGCCGGGGGGAGGGGATTGGTGTAAGTGGCTCCTACCACCTTGGGGGCACTGTGTTTCTCACTGAAGTCCAGCTGTGTCAGTGGCAAGGGAGAAAACAGTGCCACCCCACTCTCTCCTCCCTGGACAGGGTATCTCACGCCTGCTGACGTTCAAGAACCACTCCCCCCTCTGGTGGGAGCCTCACCATACTGTTTCTGGTGCTATTTTGTCCCCCCCAAAACAGTTGCATGCCTGTGTGGGTGCCTGCTGTCTATGGTGAAGCACAACAAAAAACAGCAACCAGAGTTATCTACCCTCTGCATGTGCTTCTCTCTCCTGCCAATGAATGACAGCTCACTGGAACTACAGGACCTTTTGTCATTGGAGAGGACCCTCTTCCAAATGTACTCCAGGAAGGGGAGCGTTCTCTCCCAGTGTGACCCACGGGACTCCTACACCATGCTGTCCATTCCCGGACCTGCACCCTTCTTGTCCCCTGGAGCACATGCCGTGGCTCATCTCTGGCAAAAGTCACACACTTCCAGAACCTCAGAATTTGAGCTCTACACGCTACCCATGATACTCAGTTCCTTTCAACTCCTCAGTCAGTGGTTTTAGGGAGGTGTTTTACTTGCCTGAACCCAACGTGCTACTCTCTCTCCCCATCTCTTTTTCTCTCTCTTTTCTCTCTCCACGGAAAGGACTCCTTCCCCACCATGGCACCATGACTTTTCTGTCCCCCAATTCATATTTGCATGCCTCATACTTGCCACGTTCTCTCCCCCTGAGAGTGCAGATCATCCTCCCAATCCTCAGATTGATTTACTAGGTATTCTAAATGATTTGACCTTAATCTAGCTGTATTCAAGGGACCAAGCAATCCCAGGGTCCCCCTACTGCTCCACCATATTAACTTCTCTCTGCTTTATTTCTTAATTTTTCTTCTCTACGTTCCATTTCTTTGTAGTTTAATTTTATAGATATCCACAAGTTTATCAGGAATTCTTTGTAAACCAATCTTTTATCAAGTCATCTATGAGAATTTCCAGGCATTTATTATTCAAGGGAACATATTATTCATGGGAAGATTTGTTTTGACACCAAGTTACAGTGTATACTCTTTTGCTATATCTGCATATTCCTTAAAACATTAAATATAATTAGAATTTATATTAATATATTTGAATTTCAAATGCACTTAGAAGATTTTGCTTTTTAGGGCAACATTACTATAAATTCTTTCAGAGAGCCAAGATTTATTTTATCTTTGTTTAGATTTTATAAAATGACTTTCCTTAGAGTGAAAAATGAGCATCATATTTACCCTAAAATTAAAGTTAAGATCAGAATTAAATTTAATATCTTGTTAAATCAGTGTTAAAGCTGAAGATAATTTATAATTAGAAATTATTTCTAATAATTTCTTCTGAATAAGAACTAAGATTGGCAATCAATATAATCTCTATTTTTTTTCCAGGAATATAAAATCTAAGGTAGAGGCTATATTAGTTGATTGAAAGTTTTGTAACAAAGAAGGTATAAATGAAGATTGATATCATATGAAATTTGAAGGTTCTATTAAGAGTAAAAACCTGGAAGGTATAATAGCTCTTTACCAAAAACAAGTGAGTCAAGGCTGTGACTATGGATAGCGCCAAATTTCTTTTCAAGGAGTCAATTTTAGGTCTTTTGGAAATAATGGTGATATAAGCACAGACCTTCACTATTTTCCTCCTTCTCATCACACTGACTGAAATGATAAAATGAAAATGAATAAGCATGGGGGAAAACTCATATTACTATGGAGTAATATGCCACAGACTTCTACTGTATGGAAGACATATAGACTATTGTTGAGGTAACTTACTAATAACTTTAATAAGAAAGCTATGGAAAAAGGCAGTATACCAAAAGAAAGAGTACTTGTTGGCTGAATACTTAAGAGTGTGAAGTAAGAGATAGGACCTGAAGGTAAGGATGGACTGTGGCTGAAACAAGAGCCAATCACTTAGAGTACATTTCACCATTGTGTATTCACAACACTTTAATCATACTCATCAGTGATTGCTGAGGCAATGGATAACATTTTCTAAAAAAAAAATTGAGAGAGAAAGTAACTACTGTTTTAGTATTCTAAAAAGTTTCTCAAAAGTATTAAAGACCACAATATGAATTTTATAAGGTTGGAGAAGTTTAGGTGTAAAAGAACAGGTATTGGGTGTTAAACCATTCAAGCATTAATTTAATACCTTGTACTTTTAATTAATATAGCAATTAGAGAAGTGAAAATATAATAAATATAATAAATGTTTATTAAGGAGAAAGCTTATTAGTGTTTGTTAAAAATAAAAGAGGAACAAGATTACAGTAAAAATCTGAACAAAGTCAATAAAAGTGCATATCTACAGACACTTTTAGACATTTTTTATATTTTATATAGGCTCATTTAATCATCACAACAACCTGTTTATTATTATTTTCATTTTAAAAAGTGAGGAACATGTCTTCAAGAAACCCAGTTTAAATATAAAAACACTATAAATTAAAAATAAATGGATTGATAAAAAGTATAACATGCCAGCACTTTCAAAAGAAAAAGAAGTAGCTCTATTAATTTCAGACAGAGAAGACTTCAAAATAAGGAAATTTACAAGGAATAAAGAAGAACATTACATAATAATAAAAGAGTCAATTCTCTAAGAAGATATATAATTCTTAAATGTATGCACCTAATAACAAAGCATCAAACTACATGAGGCAAAGACTGATAGAACTGCAAGGGAAATTAGATGAAACCGCTATGATCGTTGGAGATGTCAACACCCATATATCAAAAATGGACAGATCCAGCAGGCAGAAAATCAGTAAGGCCATAGTTGAATTCAAGAACACCATTGATCAACTGAATATAATTGGCATCTATAGACTCATGACTCTCCTTTATTTGCTTCCTTTTTATTATAAAAAATATTTTCAATTACATTTCTCCCTAAGAAGTTTGGGACTTAATAAATTGTGTACTACCTTTGGGGGGATTACTTTAGAGATTATGTGTTTCATATTTAAAGCACTTAAAATCTAATATTAATAAATACTTTTATCCTCCTCAAAAATACAAGGAAGTTAAAATAATTTAGCTATAATTGCACTTCTTCTATTATATGTTATCATTGTTGTGTATTTTAATTTTATCCTATTATTAGGATAACCTGATGAGACATTATTGTCATTGCTTTATTAAATTAATAGTGTTTAGATTTACTCATGTATTTACCACACCCACTGGTCACCACATATACTCTTATTTTGGTCTATTTCTTATATTCGGTAATAGCTACCAATTTCTAACATGCCACATGATTGTCTTCTTAGAAAATTATTTGGTTTGTTGTATCTCTTCTCCCAACTAAAACGTAAATTCTGAATGCAGTGTCTTTTGTCACTTCTAAGTTCATCACTTATGTTCATGGATTTGCCCCAAACATCTAGAACAGTTCCTGCCCCATACAATCAAGACAAATAACATATTTATTGAGTAAAATACTTAATTTATTCTAACATCTGTTATGCTCCATCCTGACATCTATATTCTTCTGTCCAAAGTACATCTTTTAGAAGTTCCCTTTGTAAAGGTTTGTTGGTTTGCTCCCTGATTTTTCTTACTTTTATTGTTAACAGATATTTAGTAGCATATAGAATTCAATGTTTTTGTTATTTCATGTTAAAACTTTGAAGATACCGTTTTCTTGCATCTGGCTTCCATTTTTGCTGTTGAGCAGTCAGTTCTCAGCCTAACTGTCCCTCCTTTGTGATCATCTATATCTTAACTCCGGCTACTCTAAGAGCTTCTTTTCATATTTGAGAGACTGCCTTTTCACAGTGTTGTGTTTGATATGGATTTCTTTATATTTATCTTCTTTTTTGTTGTTGTTTATTAGATTTCTTGAATCCGTGGATTGTCTTTCATCAGTTCTGAACAATTCTCTGTTGTAGTATCCTCAAATACTGTTTCTATCCCATTTTTTTCCCTATGCTTCTTTTAAACTTTGATTGGACATGTGTTAGACCCCACTCTGACCTTCATGTATTTTTTCTGTTGCTGCTGACTCATTCCTGCTGGCTCTCCTTGACAATGTCTTGCTTCTTGCATGCTTTTTTACTCTGAGCTGCCCTTTTCCCTTGGAGAATTATTTGTGGGAATTCTTGAGGCTAGAATGAATGTATATTCCTTCAGAAAGGATTTGCTTTTGCTGTCTAAAGGGCATCGACTGTCTGAGGGTGGCTTATGCTAAATTAGTGGCTGGAGGTCTTTTTTTCCCTCTGCTTAGTTGATGTGAAATTGGATTACACATCTATGCTGATGATAGTTCAAGGATCTCTTTTCCATCTGCTTTACACTGTACCAAGGCATCTTTTCTCAGCCCCCTTGGGATTGAAGTGAAGTGGGGTACACTCATTTCTGGGCCACCTGTGCCCTCTGAGAATACAACTCCGTTATTGAGAATACAACTCTATTACTGAGAATTTGTTTTTTCACTTTGGTTGGACACTGAGTGTTGCTTTCTTTCATTCTTTCTTCCCACGCTGAGCTCACTCGCTGCCTTTCTACCTATGTAACCTGTGATATGTAAGCTTGAGTTTCCCAAGTTTGGCAAGTATTGCCACCACAATAAGCTTCAGTGCTTTGCTAAATTTCTTGCATTTCTGTCTTTACTTTTTTGTTAGGTGTTTGGTAAGATATTTATACGCCCTCATACACATATAGTCATTACTTGAAATGTATTTCTGTTACATTTTATCCATTCAAGCACTGAAATCTTCTAGAACATTACATCTTTTATGTCAATACCATATGTATATATCTATCTGAAATTGAGTAGTTCTGAAATTATTGAGAGTAACACTATCTGAAAGCTGTTTTATTGATTTGGCATGAAGGATCCTTTATCTCTAGCATTTGACTCAGCTTATCTGATTCTAAATTCTTACCACAATAAACCACACGTTATCATTCAGAAGTATACTATCCTGGGATGCCTGGGTGGCTCAGTTGGTCAAGCATCTGCCTTCAGCTCAGATCATGATCTCAGGGTCCTGAGACCAAGTCCTGTATTGGGTTTCTTGCTCAGTGGGGAACCTGCTTCTCCCTCTGCCGCTCCCCCTGTTCGTGCTCTCTCTCCCTCCCTCTCTCTCTCTCTGACGAATAAATAAATAAATAAATATTAAAAAAAAAGTATACTATCCTTGAGATGGCTGAAATTTGAACTTTGCTGTCTGTATAAAACTTAACCACATATAGCAACTAACTTATCCAGATTGACAGATTATTGTTAGCAATTACCCATTTCCATTGCTTTCATTATTTTTTATTATTTTAAAATTTATCAAATCATTTCTTATTTTTTCTTCTTCCAGTACCTATCATAAAGTTACAGCATGGTTTGTATATGTCAGGTTACAGAATATGGATATGAGAGTCTAAAAGTTTTATTCAAGAATATTTCATAATGATGCTTAAAAAACCATATCCCTAAATGAAAAAAATACTTTCTGGTGCACTTTTATTCAAGTCTGCTTAATGAATAGAACTTGCGTGAACATCTGTCTAGATGCTTAGATAAAACATAAATGGATTTAACTTTCCTTGGGAATATACATATGTATGCTTTTGTAAAACAATCTAAATAAAATTGCAATGTTATGGGTTTATATTTTTTCTTCCTTAAATTATATTTATTTTCTTTCATCAAATTTTTAGAAATATGAAACATTCACTAATATGGTTAGTGGCTATTTTTTTGTTCTTTTTAAAATACAGCCAGAATATCTAAAAATATCTCATGCCACTGTAAGTTATTAATTGGATATATTTATTATGTTTATTTTTACCTGTATCATCTATTAACACACAAGATAAATTAGGAATGTAATCTGAAAGTAATTATAAATCTTGTTATGCACGATTGTGTGTCATTTTTCATATCCAGATATTCATACATATGCTAAAATTACTGATGGACTCATAGTCACTTTAATTCCTCGTTAGGTATATAGTAAAGATATACAAAGATAGAGCAAATTTAGTACTCAGGGCTTAAGTGAAAACAATGGTATTCTAGTATCTTCTTCTGTGTGTAAAAATACATTCATCTGACTTATCCTGTGCCTATTTTAAAAAATCAGAAAAAATTTAATTGCTGCACTAACTTTCCACTTTGTTCCTCCCATGCCCCCCCTTCTACTATATCACTGATTATATGATATTTTTGTACATTTTCCCAGTTAATATACTCTGGAAGCATAAATGGAGTTTGATGTTCTCATTGTCAGTTATCCAAACAAGTTTTCCTATCCCTGCTGTATGAGTCTGTGCTTGACGAGGGAGATGTTCCAGGGTCCAGTTAAGTGTTGGGGGCAGGCGGGTAGATAGTAGCACTCATGTAAAGCAACATTAAAAAGATCTGGCCTCATATGTTTGTACTAAAATCTAAAATCAGTTTATGATTCACCTCTTCTTAAAATGAGAAAGAAAATAATTGTGTTTCATATTACCCATTTAAATCTAAAAATTTATTAGATATCGTCTGAGCTGAACATCTTGGCTATTAGCTACCACTCTTGAAGAAAATATCCTAGTTTATTGAATCTTTAATTGATGTTATTTTTATAAATTTTATTTTGTTCCTCTGTTTTGCTTTTATAATTTCTTTATTTGAACTCTAAGAATTATTTTCAAGCCTGAGTTTTCTCTTGCCCAGTTTTCCTCCTGGCTAATTTCATCTGTCTTAGTACATATTTTGATATGGAACCTGTGTAGATATTCAGTAAATGTGTTTTATTCTGTAGCAAAATCCAAGGCTTATTATCAGCAAAATCTTGGATGAGATATTTTTAGTCTTATTTTTCACTCACCAGCTCTTCTTGCCCCCTTAGATTGCACTCTCAGACCTGGCATTACTCTATATTTTGTGTTACAGTGAGGCGAGTAGAATATGCTATTCTATCCTGGAAACAGTAGCTACATTGACTAGTGGGGATCAAAAATAATAATTAATTTTTGCTCTAATGTGTACTGACAAGTATTTCAACAAACCTGAGTTGTTAATGTGGTAAACACAGAAGGTACTATACAAAGACTTTGTAAAGGTTAACATCGCTACGGTTATGCAAGCACATATTTCCCCTAACAAGATTAGTAATGCCAGCTGCCCACATTCAAAGAGACAATTTAACTTAAATTTCAATATTATATGAAACGCTGAATAAAAAAACCCAATAATAGTTAAATTCAATTGAAATATGTACCATAATTACAAATGAAGAAATTAAAGCATACCTTCATGTTACCTGCTGTGACTGTTATAAATGAACAAAATGGAATATTTGAATTTCTATTATGGAGAGCTATTTGCAAAAAATTAAAATAATAGTTTGTTATAATGTGAAGTTTTTACAAATGTCTTTACACTGATTTTAATCCTTGTTTATGGTATGTTCTCTTGTTTGTAATTTCCAAGAGACTAAAAATTCATGTTCCTTTATCTAAGTGGTGGCTTTAGTGGATTGACACTCTTTCACCTTCATCTATCCAACCTTTCTGACCTGTAGAGGCTGGGAAGTTGAAGAGCTTCATTTCCAAGAACCATGTGAAATCTGAGTTCTGTAGTTCTTTGGGTTTTGCCAATTAGATCTATTTGAGTGAAACATGGAAGGTAAAAAAAATAAAAAAAAGGCTTGGCTATGCATATGGGATTTTTCTGCTGTAAAGCACCTGGTAGAATTAGTTAATAGTCTAAGGTACCTTTCCAGGATCATGGTCTCCTTGATCAGGACTGTATTCTCTTAACAACTTCCTTATCAGGACCAGCTTTTTGATGGTCTGGTTCTGTGGCAAAGCCCAGGGTCATTCTCTTAAATGCAGTTTAGTGTCTGTGTTTTCAGACTTCACTATAATACTGAAAGTCATTTAAGATTCTATAATGCATCTTTTTTTGTCTTTATAGTAGCAGGGTATGTCCTCTGCATTTGGATTGGCTGATATAATTAACAATAATATATTTTAAATTTTATTTACTTATTTCAACCGTTATTTTTTTTTTTTACCAGAGAAACGTATTCATATGGTAAACCAAAAAAAGTAGAGATGATTCTGTAGTAAAAAGTAAAAATTCCTTGGCCCACCACTCCTACTTCTAATCCTATAACTAACTCACTTTTAAATATTTCAGGGTTTTGTTCTTCTTTGGTTACTTCATATCTCTGGGTAATCACAACAGTCTTGATTTGCTTGTGTCAGACATTTTCTGTTGATTTTCTGCTAGATCATTCTTATACTTCTTCCCACCTCTTCTCCCCACAACCACCCAATATAATTATATCACCACTTTTGTTCCTTTATTTTGTTTGTAACTTCAAATAACATATCCATATTTTTAGCCTCTTTCCATCAACTGTACAAATAATATTTTGACTTCTCTCTTTGAAAGATTAAGATATATCATCCCTATGCTCCCTGACCTTTCTCCTCTCCCACTTCTACCTTCATCCTTTTTCTTCCCCTTATAGTTCTAACTAGAGTAAATAACACATTTTCTTTCTCTTAAAAATTTCTGTTGAACCTCAAAGGGTTTTAAATTTTCTATAAACATATTGAGATTTGATAATGAAGGTCTTGTTTCTCCTGTCCAGTTGTTCATGATTTTATTACATTTTCTCTTGGTCATTTAATGCCTCGACTTTTAAATCAGAAATTCTGCTCTAGCCTATCCTTTTCCTGAAATTCCTCTATGGCCTTGGTTTTTCATTTGCTGTTCTCTTAATCTTTTCCTCTGCTTTGCATTTTGTGAAGCACCAGGAACTACACAGTACACTAAAACATGACTAATTACACTTGGCCAAAAAGAGTAGGTCAATGCTTTATTCTGGGTTTCCCAAACTTTGATAATGTTATTTAGTTTGCCGCAGAATAGCTTCAGGGAACAATACACACAGACTCTTTGCCCCCTTTCCTGGCTGATAGTTGAAAGTTTACAAGCCATCTTTCTAGGTTTACTTATTATTTTCCTGAAATATTTTACAATGTATTTTTTTATATTGAGGCTCACTACCCAATTCCATGCTAACTGGCAAATTTATGATTTTTTTTTCATCTTACGTCATTGAGCTTAGTATTCTTCTCATAAGTGTTCATGGCAAGTGACACTTTTGGCATTTCATTGGATTTTTTCTCCATCTATTTATGGGTATACAAGATACTTCCATCCTTTTGTCAGGCAATTTTACATATATGGATATTAATTTTTGTATATATTATATACAATTAAATACTGATGTATATGTATTATATACATCAGTATTATAAAAGTGGAATATATATTTAGATAAAGGATATTAGTTTCCTGTAATATTAACTTTCAAGAATGCTGAAGTCCCTTGGGGCACCTGGATGGCTCAGTCAGTTAAGCGTCTGCCTTTGGCTCAGATCATGATCCCAGGGTCCTGGGATCGAACCCCACATCTGGCTCCCTGCTCAGTGGGGAACTGCTCCTCCCTCTCCTTCTGTCTGCTGTTCTGCCTACTTGTGTGCACTCTCTCTCTCTGTCAAATAAATAAATAAAATCTTAAAAAAAAAAAAAGAATGCTGAAGTCCCAGTAATTACAGGTAGGGAAGAGGCAGGAAACTAGGGACAGATGGATCCAGAGTTAGGTACCTTACATAGCTCTAGGCCTAGGCCTGTAAAGAGTGTCAGTAATATGGATGACAATGTCCAGTGTGGCTGCAGCTTCCTCCAGGGCAAGTCAGGATACTTGTAGATGGATTAGTGCCATCATTTATAATTATACATGGTATGAATGATTTGGATTTGACTAGAGAAATGATGACATGTATGTCTTTGGGAGAAGGGGATGGAAAAATATGTCCAGGTGATCAGGAACCAGGAAAATGTTCCATCTTTATCAAGGAGATAGGCTACAATCAAGGAACAAAAACATAAGTCCAGTTGCATATTAGGAAGCCATGACATAGGTCAGAAGAGTGGACTGCAACTTACTGGGCACAGATGTGTCTTAGTGTTTATCAAAATGTGATCTATTATGATTCCCTGGAGTTCTGGCTGAAAATTGAGATACTTAGTCTTGTTCTAGTTGTTAGGCATGAGATAGGATCCATGTTAATCTGTATTAAACTCCCTGGGAGATTTTTACAAACCTTAAAATTTATAAACACATCCCTAAGCATATCAGATACTGGGCTTAGGATAGGAAGATAAATACTAGGCATTTTATTTCACTTGGTCACTCCTCTTCACCTAAGTGTTGAAGCCAGTGTTCCTAATACACTGTCAGCCATGTCACTGTGGGCAAAGGAGTGCAAAGACTGTGCTTATAATTTGAATGCACTTGTACTTGTCTTGGAGGGGAGCTAGGAAAGAATAGGACTGAGAAATAATTGTTCAACTTTACTGTGTTTTCTATACTAATTGAATAGGGCCATAACATGTGAAATCTCATTTTGGCTTTCTCATATTCCACTATGCTTTCCAAGTACTTGAAGATTATGTCTAATGGGTATAGCTTCACAATCAATGTAAAAAATGTGTGAACATATTAAACATATTGCAGTTCATGAAATTGAACTTTTGTTTGTAACCTTCATGGATACAAAAGATCTTTTTCTTTAACAAGCATGATTAGTTAGATTAGTCTTAAATTAGTAAAAAAAAGTCTTAAATATAATGTTGAAATAAAATGAAAATAAAGTTTCACAGCTCAATGACTAGTTTCTTTTCATTCGCCTGATGAATACAAAAAACCTGTTAGTTAGAGTCAAATCATCTGAAGTGTGCTCAGCTGCATTAAACTCCAGAGGCTTTAGGAGATGTTAAATGTGATTTTGATTTCACCTGCTGACTTTTTGAAGGCAACTTATTATATGAAACGGTTGATAGTGATATCATGCTGTTGGCACTTGAGCTTTCTGCTGGAGGTTGTAATCCAGTCTTAGCAAGCCTATAATTACTATTTCCTAATAATTCTAGGTTTTCATTGTTGAATCTGGATATGTCTAAAAGGTTTTGAGAAGTAATACATAAACAGACATAGTGATAAAAACAATTTTTGCATCAATAATATTCAACTTTGTTTTTTCTGATGAAATAATGACATGCCATCGGCAGGTTAGGTTTTGTTTTGGGATGTTATTATTATTATTATTGTTTTTATAGTTACTAAGTTTATTAGTCTTTCAACTAGAAAGATGTTTTATTCCAGTGTTATGAATTTATACATCACAGTTTTTTTTTAAGATTTTATTTATTTATTTGAGAGACAGAGCGAGCACAAATGGAGCGGTGGGGGTTGTGGAGCAGAGGGAGAGGGAGAAGCAGATTCCCTCCTAAGCAGGGAGCCTGATGCAGGGCTTGATCCCAGGACTCTGGGATCATGACCTGAGCCAAAGGCAGATGCTTAACCAACTGAGCCACCCAGGTACCATATTTATGGAAAATATGGAAGTTGTAACATCTATGTAATGGAATGTGAAAAAAGCATTTTTGTTTATTCTGAAAAAAAAACCTCCTGGTAGAATCATTATTTCTCCTATGAAATATATAGACAATATAAGTGATCCACTAAACATGTAAATACTCCAAATATGAAGTTCAATTCTGCACAGGAAAACATATTGTGCAGAGTACCTTTTTTAATAAATCATTTCATTTTAATGTGTCCCAGGCATTGTCCTAGGCACAAGGAATAGAGTTGTGAATGAAGACAAAGGGTTTGCTCTTGTAGACCATATATTCTGATGGGGGAGACAGAAGTGAACAAGTGAACAATAATTCCATGTTGACATGATGATAACTCAGATGACAGTTATCACAGAAGTGATGATGGATAGTGAGGTTTAATAGATGTTTTAAAGATATGTCCAATTATATCGCATGTGGTGTGCAACTAACAGAGAAGAATCTATACTAACTCCTAGATTTTGAACCCAAGATATTTTACTTCTGTGGCCAAATCATTCAGATAAATAAGATAAACTAACATAATCTAAGAACAGAAAAGGACCTTCATGGTCCTTTTGGCCCTATCTATCTATCTATCTATCTATCATCACTGTCTATCTATATCTAATAAAATAGCTTAAAAATCTGCCCCAGGTCATATGACTAACAAGCTCTCCGATTTTGGACTACATACTAGATGTGGGAACCCCTGATGTCAGTTTTATTAGGTATCAGTAAGCATGAACATGACAAACCAAAAAGCTGGGGACCTTCTAGGGAGGGGTTAAAATACTCAAATGCAAGTAATTTCAGCAACATGGTGGATGTACATGGTCTAATGTATACCCAGGAAATTTTTGGACTAACTGAGCAAGACCTTCAGGGTACTGTCAGTTTGGATTTGCACCTGCAGACTAACTTTTGCAACTCTGTTGCCACCCCACTACACTAATTGGATGTCAGGCTTTTCCAAAGGTGTCAACAGATTATAGGATATCTCAGAATGAGAGCCTCAAATAGTTAATTTATATCTAATTAAAATTTGATGATCAGGCTATGTGTGTGTATGCATGTGTATTCATAAAAAAGACATTGCAATATTTTTTTTTTAAAGAGAGAAAGTAAATAAAGTCTTGACACTCATGGGCTCTAATGATTTTTATTTAAATCCACATATCAATGATGACATCAAGTAGGTTGGTGGTGGCTAGCCTCTGTTAAGAAGCATTCCTAAATGCTTGGACATAGGAAACTTCATGTAGTAACCTTTATAGAGGAAAGAGAGGATAAAAAAATGCACTTGAAATTTGGAATAGAGTTCCAGGTGTGATGAAGTATAATGTTACGGAAAGAGCACTGTATTTACAATGCAAAGATCTGGATTTAAGATTTGTTTTTTCCCTTAGGAGTTATTCTACCTAGGACAAACTACTTAAGCTCACTGACTCTTTTAGAGCTATTGTGAGAATCAGATGTAATACACTTTATAGTAGGGGATCTTAATCTGAGAAGCACTGACCTCAGAGATGTACACAATTGGGCAGTAGCAGGTCTATGAACCAACTGAAAACAAATCCAGATGTTAAGGGTGCGGATTCATTTCACTCTTCACAGCCTCAAATAGATCTCTATAATACTCTAAAAACCAGAATTGTTATTCCTAAGTGTCACATGCTTTCCCCTTTTACTTAACGTTTCCACTTCTTTGCTTATTAGGGGTATTTTTTCTTTTATAATTTTTGAGACAGAACACAAGAGATTGCTTAGAATTGTTTCTTTTCTTTTCTTTTTTTTTTTTTTTTTTACTTTGTTTTGTTGCCCCACTTTATAGTGCTTATATTGGTATATGTGACATGGGGGCATATTCAGGGGGAAAAAGCCAAACTAAATAAACTCAAGTTGTCAGTTACTGGATATGAGAATAATCTGCAAATGACAATAAATTGACATTGAACCGTAATGTAACTTTAGATTTACATTTTGCAACCTAGTAGATGATATAGTGAATTCCAAATATTGTTTTTAAACTCTCTGAAAAATAGAGAACCTAGGGATAAAATAGCTCCTAGGAACTTCTTTTATTTAGATAGCTAAATTGTTTCATTTTTAGGGTTGGCCTGTCTCTGAATTCAGTTCTGGTGTTATTACTTTGAATAAAAGCGAAATATTTGAAACTGCTGAGCGGAAATTGGATTATTCCACCCAAATCTAACATCTACCAAAAGAGTATAGAGAAGTTGTAAAATATTGAATATAGATTATAATTGTTAATATATTTACTACCAATAAATATTACATAACATATTTAATATTTTAATAAATACATTGCCATATTAAACCCTTATTTATAACTTTTACATCTTAATATTTATTTTCTCAGAATACTAATTCTGAGAAGAAGAACTATTTTAAGACAAAAGTCTAGGAGAACATAATGACACATATAAATGCTCAACTTGGGCAAAAGAAATTGTTACCCCCTTGTTTGAAATGCCCGTTTCTTACCATTCCATGCTTTTTCCTCTTACTGTCATTAAAACGGATGGAAAGCAAACAACAAACAAGCCAACAAAATACAAAAAAAAAAGTAAAACAGGAACATCAGTGATAGTTTTAGCAGTTTAGAAGAATGGAGGGGAAAAAGTAAGCAAATTCCCAGCTAGGGAATCCCTTTATACCTTTCTGAGATTATATATGTATTATTCTTCACCCGAGTCTGCTATCTCAAATATCTCCAATGCATACCCATCCCCCACCTCCGCCAAACATCTTCTCTTAAAAATACAAGCCTCCTTGAATTTAAGATTGTAACAGTGTTGTGGTAATTTACAGCTAATTCACAAGAATTGCTTTGTTCCTGAGGTTGAAGTGCTAGGGGAGTTCTGGGTTTGGTGGTGATAGAGGTCTGCTAGTGTTGGAAGTTAACACTTTTGTAGTTGGAACTGTTATAGATAGAGCAAACTTGAAATAGAGAGCTTTATAGATGAGTTTAGGACAGGGAGGTCAGGGAAAGAGAGAGGCCAAGCAATAGGAAAGTGTTACTCAGTAAATGGGAATAAGCCAAAGTCAACTGTGAGTGATTGTAACATTTGCCTGAAACTAACTTTGAACCGGAGAGCATAAGGGTAACTTCTGTTTCCTGCTCCAGGTGCACTACATTTCAGCTGCCTTAGGGGCATGTGTGTAATTCTGTATTCAGGGTTCTGAAAAACAAACTGACTTCCACATGGACTTTTACAGAAGGCCACTTATTGTATAATTCCATTTACACAAAATGTCCATAATAGGTAAGTTCATAGAGACAGAGTGGAGTTTACTAGGTGGTAGGTGGTGAGGAGCAGGAATTGCATGGGAGAATGGGAGTGGCTGCTAACCCTTTGGGTTTCTTTTTTGGGTGATGGAAATGTTCTAGGGTTAAATTCACAACCTTGTGAACGTACTAAAAACCACTGCATCATACATGTTTAAATAGTAAACTTATGTAAATTATATCTCAATATAAAGAAACCTAGTCATAGGTTGAGAACTCTGCAGTGATCTCTGTCAGGATCTCAGCTAAGCTGGGGCGAGTGAGTTGAGCTGTCAGGTTTAGGCAATTAAAGCAATAAACCAAAATGAAAGTTAAGCCTTTAATCGCTTACGGCCGTGTAATAAGCAAGAGGCTAAAACCAGAGAAAATGCTGACTCCCCCTTTTCCATTTTCCTCCTGTTGAGAGTCAGGTAGATCATCACAAACTTGGGGGTCCCCTTACTGTTGAGGAAGCCCCAAACAAAAGGCTTCAGCCATTTTTTGGACCTCTGGATGGGGTGAGGGAGAGTGAGGGGGAAGGGCTAAGAGTGGAGAAGTAAAGTACAGGATACTAAGTTAGAGTGGGGAAAAGTGTCTTCACGGCCCCGAGGGCCCCACCCCTCCCTATCCAATAAGGTGGTCTCAGCACAGCTGCCTCAGGAAGACCTCACCCTAAGGACTCAGATAAAGAGACCTAGGAAAGAAGATTATGTGCGTACAAATGCAAATATGCGAAGAGCCTAGCTGGCCAGGGGATCCTGAGTTCTTAACTACAGCTCTCTTCAGAGGCTGCAATGCACTATGCACCAAGTCTGGTGTGGGGAGTGCAGCTTTCTCCTGTGAGGCCCACCAAGTAAAGCCTTAGTAATTGCCAATGGTCAGCCCTAAAGAATCACATGTAAGTTTTTAATGGAGAGTCAGGCTCCTTAATCTCTGAATCACCAGTTGTTTTGTAAACATAGCCAAGCATATTTTTGATATTCCTTACATTATTTGCATTAGGTTGCAAGTAAGTTATCATCTTCTTCAGAAGAGAAAAAAAAACAAACAACTTTATTATCTTCTAGGTGGTCAATTAATTTATACATTGTTGGGCTTTTTACCTTCAATAATTTAAGTTGTTTGAATATGACTTTTATGTTTTATTATCAAAGTATTAATTTTTTATCATATAATATCAATTGATATTTAACATCTACCCATACAATTCATGAGGAATGCATTGAGGATATTATGTAATGAATGGTCTCTTTAGAGTGAGGAATGAAAATGGTAAAGTAGATAGGCACATTAAAGAGAAAATTCAAAAAACTGCACAAAAATGTAGATAGAAGATAAAGATTTATGAATCTTTTAGATAATTAAAGACAAATCTTAAGATATAGATATTTGCCTACTTTCTCCATTGGAATAAGTAAAACTAATGTAAATAAAATTAATGCAATTTTTTTTTAGCAATTTATTATGAGCACAACAGTAACATGGCTGTTAACCGATAAAATTGCAAAGAAGTAACTACCGTCTCTACCTTATTTGGGCTTATAAACTAGCAGGGGGTATATACAAACAGGCAATTACAGTGTTTTGTAATAAGTGCTCTGAGGATGGATATGCAGTTTTCTAAAGGGATGCACTGCAATAGCCCTTAACTAAAAGTTTTGTAAGAGTGAGGGGGTTTGGGCTGGCTTTTAAAGGATAGCTACCTGGATAAAGTAAGATTTTATCCCCAACTTAAATAATGAGCATAGAAAAGTAAGCAATAGAAAGGAACGGGCAGTTAGTGAGAAGGAAAGAACATGTGCCAGCACCCATGAAGTAAGGTGTTATCTGGGACCTGAACAGAGTATAATATGGCTTGAGCATGGAGTATTAGATAAGGGATTGGTGAGATCAGGAGTTGCAAAAAGAGATGAAGACTTAATAAAAAGGACTTTCTAAGATAGAGAAGAACAATTGAATGTCATTAACCAGAGTGATGACATAATCAGATTTACATTTCACAAAGAGACTTTCAATGCCAAGAATAGATTAGAAGTGAGCAAAAGCAAAGACAGAAAAGTTATTTTGAAAGCACTGGCATTAATTCAGGCAATATGATGGTGTTCTAATTTAGGACAGTGGCCATCTCGATAGAAATTGGTATATGGATACAAAAAAAACTTCAGGGTTTAAAATGGATGGGGACAAGTGATAGATATGGAAAAATGGGGAAAGGGTCTAAATTTCCATTTTGAACAAATGAGTGGAAAGTGGTGTTAATTTACTCAAAAAGAGAACAAAGAAAGAGGGATAGGCCTTGGAAAATAACAGTAAATTTTAGATATCTTTGTAATTTGTAATATCTTAATATCTATGAGAAATGCAATTGGAAATATCCAGATATCAATCATATGTGTGTGTGGTGGGCGAGTGGGGGAGGCTCAGGAGAGATCTGAGTTGTGCATGTAGATTTGGAATCACTTATCTATTATTAGTGGTAAGAAATGTATGGCAGTAGATATGGTTATGCAAGACGAATATACATCAGAGAGGAATGCCTAAAATAGCAACCAGATGAATAGAAACTTAAACAGAACAAAGTAGAGAGGAGGCAATAAAATAGAGAAAATGTAAGAAAGTGTCAGGTAAGAAGGGAAACCAGAAAAGGTGTGTCATGACATCCAAAGATGATTACAAGAAGTAAGTAGTCAATGGTATTAGAAACAGGTCAGAGGTCAGGTAGGAAAAGGATTGGAAAGGAACAAATTCGCTCAGTGTCAAGGTCATTGGTAGCCTTGGCAAGAGAACTTTCATAAAATACTGGGACTAAATCCAAACACCAGTGAATTGAACGAGGAATTAGAGTGAATTAAGTCAACTCTAAAGAAGTTAAACAGTGAAGGATTTGGGGATATATTTATCAATTTTGTATGGCCAATTCCATCCTGAGGAGCTCATTCTCTTTTTACATCTCAGCAGGCTGTACAAAGCTCCTTCCATTATATTGAAGGCTTCCGTAGAAGCTGAAAGTACCATATCCTAAGTTCATTTGCAATAGAATGTAGACATGAGATGCTCAAATAGACTGAATTGAGGGCTGTCGATAAAAAATAGTATAATTTTCTGGCAGTGGCACTGGTGACAGCAGATGGGCGGTACATCAGAGTGAGAAATGAAAGCTGTGGAACCTGTTCTCAGTAGCAGTAGCAGAGACAATGGCACTGGAGTCTTCGTTTATGAGCTACCTGGTATGATTTTGAATATAGTTCTGAATTCATAATCTCCCTTGGTTCCTGCTGGTTTTCCCAGCCTGGCTCTCCAGGCTTCTCAGAAATAGCTAACTACCCAATATCTTTTAAATATCTCTTTATCTGTTTAATTAAAAGTCAGTTTCTATTGCTTCCACTTAAGAATTCTGGTTGATATACAATTGGGGGGGTTTAATTATTTACATAAAGTGAAATGCACTGAGGTTAGGTGTACAGTGTGATTGGCTTTGACAGATTTATACAAACAAGTAACCCCTATGAAAATATAGAACATTTCTACCAACCTACAAATTACACCCTGTTGACCACCACCCCCAACCCTGCCTGAAGCAATGATCGTCTAATTTTTATTACCATAGATTTGTCTGTTCTAAAATTCATATAAATAGAAGCATACAATATTTATTCTTTTGTGTCTGGCTTCTTTGACTTAGCGAAAAGTTTTGAAAATTAATCCAAGTTATCACTTTTATCAGTGCTCTGTGTCTTTTTATTATGAAGTTCTATTTAAATATATGAATATAGCACAGTTATTAATCTAAATACTTATTGATGGACACCTGAGCTGTTTCCAGTTTGAGATTATTATGAATAAAACTGCTGTGAACATTCTCATACATGTTTTTTATTATTATTTTAGGTTTTTGTTTTTATAGACATGTTGTCATTTCCATTGGATATTTATGGTATAGTGATGGAATTGCTGAAGGGCACCTGGGTGACCCAGTTGGTGAAGTGCCTGACTCTTGATTTTGGTTCAGGTCATGTTGTCAGGGTCATGAGATTGAGCCCCGCCTCTGGCTTGGGCTCCACGCTGGGTGTGGAGCCTCCTTAAGATTCTCTCTCTCTCCTTTCCCCTCTGTGCCTCCCCCCCAGCTCCTCCCCCTCTTAAAAAAAGTGGAATTAATGAGCATCAGGGTAGATCTATGTTTAACTTTTAAAGAAACCAAGAGGTAGTTTTTCAAACTTGTAAGATTTTTCATTCTCTTCAGTAACGGATGAAAGGTCCAGTTGCTCCATGTCCTTGAAAACGTTTGCAATTGTCAGTTTTGTTAATTTTAGCTTTTGTTGTGGGTATGAAGTGGAATCTCATTGCAGTTCCAATTTGATTTGAGTGATGGTTAATAATGATACTTGTTCGTGTGCTTATTTGGTATTCATTTATCTATTTTTAATAAAAGATCTGTTCATATCTTTTGCTATTTTTTTTAAACAAAAACCTGGTTGTCCTCTTATTTTTGAGTTGTAAGGGTTTTTATTTTAACATATTCTAGATACAAATGTTTTGTCAGAAATATGAATTTAAGTATTTTCTTTCAGTTTTTGGAGTGTCTTTTAATATTCTTAACATTGTCATTTGAGGAGCAAATGCTTTTATTTCTTATGAAGTCCAATTTATCATTTTTTTCTTCCATGAAGAAATTTTGTATCTCATGTAGCAAATAATTCCCCAACCTGAGATCACAAAGATTTTCTCCTGTGTTTTTGTATAGAAGCTTTATATTTTTTAGCTTTTATGTTTAGGTTTATGTTTCATTTCAAGTTCATTTTGTGTTTCAGGTAAGAGGTGAGGTTCATATTTTTTCCATATGAAAAATGAAAGTTCAGTTGCTCTAGTGCTAGGAAAGACTTTCTCTCCTTCATTGAACTGTTTGAATACCCTTACTGAAAACCATTTGACTAAATGCATCGAACTGTTTCTGATCCATTTAATATGTTAGTTTATTCTTTTACCAAGGCACCCATTTCTAATTTGTGTAGCTTTTATAGTAAGTGCTGATGTCTCATAGATTAAATCCTCCAATTTTTTCCTCCTTTTCAAAATTGTTTTGACTATTCTAGCACTTTTGAATTTCCATATAAGTTTTAGAATCAACTTGCCAATTTCTATTAAGTAAAAAAAAAAAAAAAAAAAAAAAAGCCTACTGGCTTTTGATTAGGATTGAGTTGAATCTATATGCAATTTGAGGAAAGTTGACATCTCAGAAATATGTCTTCTAAACCATGAACATGATATATACTAATGTTTATTTTTTGAGGTCTTCTTGAATTCTTCTCAGTAGATTTCCATAGTTTAATTATAGTGGTTTTGCACATCTATCATTAAATTTATGCTTATATGAGTGGCAACCATCATGTGCAAAACTCTGTAGGAAGCGATGAAGCAGAGTTTAGGTGGACGTTTACAGCTCTACAGGTATTTATTACAAGATGAGAGGGCACCTGGGTGGCTCAGTCGGTTAAGCATCTGCTTTTGGCTCAGATCATGATCCTGGAGTCCCAGGACAGAGTCCTGCACTGGGCTCCCTGCTCAGCAGGGAGCCTGTTTCTCCCTTTGACCCTCCCCCCTCTTGCTCTCTCTCTCTGTCACTCTCTCTCTCAAATAAATAAATAAAATCTTAAAAAAAAACACAAAGAAAATAAATAAATAAATTTATGCTTATTAATTTTCTGATATTCTTTTTTGGTTTAAATTTTTCATCTTTTTCAATTGTTTGTTGACAATATATAGAAATACACTGACATTTGTTATTGACTTTGTTTAGAGTTGTGATGAATTTTTCATTAATTCTAACTCTTGGGGATGATTTCTCAGAATTTCCTATGTATATAATATTGTCATCTGCAAATACAGAAAACTTTATCTCTTCCTTTCAAATATTTATGATTTTATTTCCTTTTCTTGACTTCCTGTTTTGGCTAGAAATTCTAGGACTATTATTAAAATAAGAATTATGTTGAATTATGTCATATGCTTCTTCTTCATCTTCTGTAGTGATCATATGAAATCCCCTTGTTATTTTAGTTAAATGAATTACATTTATTTTCATGTAAAAAACTGAGCTTAGTAGATAACTTCACGTAGTCATGATATATTTATTGTACTTTTTATTTTGCTGGATTTAATTTGCTAATATTTTGCTAAAGGTTTTTATGTCCATGTTCATGAAGGATATTGCTCTATAATTTTCTTCTCTTGTAATATTTTTGGTTTTGATATCAGGGTTATATGACTTCATAACATTAGCTGGGAATTGTTCCTTCCTCCTGTGTTTCCTGAAAGAGTTTGCATTACATTGGTAATATAATATTTTGAGATGTCTGATATAATTTATCACTGAAGTGATCTGGGCAAAAAACTTTTCTTTTGGGATTTTGTGTGTGTGTGTGTGTACACTGAAGTATAATTTACATACAGTAAAATTCACTTTTTCAATGAATTCAACGAGTTGTGACAACAGCAATCAAGATAAAGAACGTTTCAACGTTTCCAAATACATTTTGGAGCCATTGGTAGTCAATCCCTTCCCACATACTCTGCTTCTAAAAACTGCAGGCCTAATATCTTTCTATATGTTTATTTTTCATTGTCCTGAATGTTCTAAGGGAGATCACATAGTATGTAGCTTTTGTGTCTGGTTTCTTTCACTTGGCATAATTATTTTTAGATTCATTCAGATTGTTGCATGTATAACAGTTTATTCTTTGTTATTGTTGAGCAAAAACTCATTACAAATTACTTTTAATCTTAGTAGTTAATGGATATTTGGTTTGTTTCAGTGTGGGACTATTCTGAATAAAGTTAATATAAACATTTGTCTAAAGTCACTGGACATATATTTTAGTTTTATTTGTGTATTTACATTGGAGTATGATTGCTGGGTTATATAGTAAGTGTGTTTGACTGTATAATAAACTGCCAAATTGTCCTTTAGAATCACTGTATAATTTTTTATTCCCACTAGCAATATATGAGCTTTTCATTTGCTCAGTAT
Source organism: Ursus maritimus (assembly GCF_017311325.1). Taxonomy (NCBI): domain Eukaryota; kingdom Metazoa; phylum Chordata; class Mammalia; order Carnivora; family Ursidae; genus Ursus; species Ursus maritimus. Next base: position 22,844,813 of record NW_024423343.1, on the reverse strand, counting down.
CCTTATCAGTGAGTACATGAAATTGTGAGCTTTTAAAAAAATTTTTAGTCATTCATGAGGGTGTGTAGCAGTATCTTATTTTTGTTTTTATTTGTATGTATTTGTTTTTATTTGACTAATGAGGTTTATCTTTTTTCTGTGATTTTTGTTTTGTGTGTATCTTTTTTTTAGTTTAACTCTGTTCTAAATTTATGCCTACTTTTTATTGAGTTGTTTGCCTTTTATTATTAAAGTAAAATTATTTCTGTATTTTGAAGACAAGTTCTCTAATATTTGTTTTGTCTTTATATTTTCTCAACAGTATATTTTCTTTAAAAAGTCTTTCATTTTATCATGGAACTTTACATCAAAAACTAGGGGTGTACTGTATGGTGACTAATATAATATAATAACAAATATTATTAAAAAATAAAAAATAAATTTAAAAAAGGTCTTTCATTTTGCAAAATCAAATTTTTCTTTTATGGCTTGTGTTTTTGGAATCCTGTCTAAAAATAATTTTCCTAACTTTAGTTACAAAGATCTTCTTTGGTTTCTTCAATAACTTTTATAGCTGCAGATTTATATTTAGATTTATGATCCTTTTTACTTTAATTTTTATTTAGTACTAGATAAGGGTAAAGGTGAATACACATAAGATTATCATGTCTTGAATAATTGCCCTTTTTATCCTATGTAATGTTTCTCTTTATACCTGATAATATACATTGTGATCAAGTCAATTTTGTGTGATATTACAATAGCCACAGAGACCTTTTTTTCAAATAGTGTTTTTATGGTAGATCTCCTTGTGTTTCAGTTCAGTCCAATGTATTTTTCATTTTTAGCATTTTTTACTCCTTTATATATTTTTCCCTTATTATGCTAAAATTTCACATTTGTTCAAGCATGTTCATTTCTTTCATTTAGCCCTCTAACATATTAACCACAATTATCTTAATTTCTTCTGCATGTCATCTTCCTTGAATCTGTGAGAAAACTTCTGTGGGAGAAGTTTCTATTCTCTTCCAGAAGCAGATGACTTGCTCATAGTCCTCCTTTAGTGGCAGTCTACCTTTGCCTGGAAATTCTGTTTCTTTTTGTGTAATTTGAATAATTTCTATTGACTTACTTCAGGTTTACTCTTTACTCTTTACACCAACTAAAATAATTTTCATTTCCATTATCATATTTTATGTTTTAAATATTTTCTTTTAGCTTGTTTTTATATCTTGCATTGCTCTATTGAAATTCTCTACCCATTTGTTCCTGTTGTTCATATTTTCAACTGTCATATATTGCAAATAGTGTACTATGTTTTTCATAGTTATTTTAATGTCCTTTTCAGATAATTTTAACATCTGGAATACATTTTGGTCTCTTCCTTTTATTTTCTCTTTTGATCATTGGTTACTCTTTATTTTCGTAATGCTGCTGTAACAAGATGTGACAACAGGATGGCTTAAAATAACAATAAAAATTTATTGTCTTGCAGTTCTGGAACCTAGAAGGTTGAAATCAAGGGGTTAGCAGGGCCATACTCCCTTTGGAACCTGGAAAAGAATCCCCTCTTGCCTTCTCTAGCTTCTTATGATTTGTCAAAATCTTTGGAGTTCCTTAACTAGCTGATGTACCACTCCAATCCTCTGTCTTCGTATGGCATTTTCCCTGTTCCTCTGCCTTCATGTGGCCGTCTTCCCAAACAATGGCAGTCATGTTGGGCTAGGGGTTTATTCTACTCCAGTATGATTTCATATTAATGGTGACAATTGCATTTTCTTGCTTCTTCTCCTGTGCCATCATTTTAAAATTAAATACCAGCTATTTTGTGTAAAAGAGCAATAGATAGATACTTAAATAAATAATACTTATCTCTAGAAAAGGACGTGGCCATCTTACTTGAGGCTACTAGTGTGGTAGTCTGAGTCACTCTAATCTGTATTTGATCTGGAAATGGCTTTGTTGAAACTTTAGTTGGATTCACTTCTCCTCTGACTTCAAGTTATTTGAGAGCAGAATTGCAAGGTTTTCTTTAGTATGTTCATGAGATATAAATTGCTAGATGGTTTTTCTCATGTGTTCAGTGTTCAGTAGGCTCAATACAACTATACCTTGGAATAGATCTCTCTCTGTAATCTTTTCTTGTCCCCAGATATTCTTATGAAGGCCTATGGAAAAGAGTTTGTGAGTGTATTTGGATTCTCTTTGTTCAACTGTTTTCTTCTTGCCCACATCTTAAACTTTCTCCTCTTTGCATTACCCTGCTAAGGATGGAAGTGCACAGGTCTCTTCCCTTCTAGACTGGACTCCTTACACTTTAGACCTTAACATATTAATTTTCATTGCATCTTCAGTTCTCTGATGGGCTTTATAAATCATGATTTTGTATGTCATCTTGTATTTTCCTGTTATTGGAATTAGATTGAAGTATTCTTACAGCTTTCTATGTCTTTGGATATAGAAGTCATTTTTTAAAGACCTTTTGAAAAGTTCACCTTTGCCTTAGATTTATTAAGAGGAAACTGCAATTTTTTGTTCATATCTGGGTATACCATCACAGCTAAGAAACACCAACTACAAACCTTTAGTCAAATTTCTATAGCTGAGGATTATTAGTAAACCTCTAATACATTAGCCCAAAATAGCTGTGTTAGCTGTTTTCTTCCCATTACCACACTGGTATAAGTGTAAGGTTATAAATTGTTAAATAATAACAAATATAAAGCATTACATTATTTTGGGTGTATTTATGTATAATGCAAGGACTGTGGTCCAAAATAATCCCTTCCTTTACCTCAAAGATGTCTACATCCTAATCCCTGGAGCCTTTGAGTACGTTACCTTACTTAGCAAGAGAACTTTTGCAGATGAGATTCAGTTTAAGGGCCTTCATTTAGGGAGATTATTTTGTCTGATCTGATGGACCCAGTCTAATCATATGAGTCCTTAAAAGTACAGAAATTGCCCTGCTACTGATGAAGGAAGATGGTACTAAAGAAGAATGGTTAGAGAAATGCAACATGGCTGGCTTTAAACATGGAGATCACAAGCCAACCAATGTAGGTGACCACTAGAAGCAGAAGAAACAAGGAAGTGGATTCTTTGTTAGAGCCTCCAGAAAGAAATGTAACTCTGTGGCCCCTTGATTTTTGTTCATGAAATTCACATCAGACTTCTAATCTACACAAGTGTAAGAAAATTATCTTGTGTAGTTTTAAGCCGCTACCTGTGTGGCAATTTGCTATAGCAGCAATAGAAAACAAATACAAGGCTTAGAACAAAACAATATTTTTTGCATACCTATTTTTGAAAATTGTGGAGGTAAAATGATAAAAAAAAATCTTCTATTGCCTTATTCTCCTTTCATTTGCCAGGAGATTAAGATAAGAAAGAAATTAAAACATTGGAAGAAATGTTAACATTTTTGTAAACATTAAGTTTAAAGGCTAGAGTATAGAAATATATATATTTTAAATCTGAAGAATCCCAAGGAAAGATCTCATAACATATTCCTTCTCTTTCCAACATTCAGAAGCCCTCAAAATCACAACATAATTCTTCATATGTGACTTATAAATAACATCATTACGATAATCTTAATGAAACGTCAGTTTTCCAGAATGAGGTATTTTTAAATGGATCTATAATAGTGGGAAAGAGGTAAATTTAGGATTGTGTACGATTCAGAAAAGGAGCAAAACAAAAGCAACTGATCTAATTTTAGAAAAATACAAAACTTAGTTAATAAAACTTCATAGGTTTGTTGCTTCACAATTGAGAACATTATACCATTTTTTATTTTTGTATTTATACCATTTGAAAAATATTTCCTAAGGACAGTGCTATTTTTCCTGGTAAAAAACTTTGCTAACACTGTGTAAGCCCAAATATTCCCGTGGTTCTCCAGGAAGTGGCCAATTTTTAGCATAATTTAATTGTATTCCAATTGTACCTAATTCAATTGCACTCCAGGTTTTCTACAACCAATCCGATTGCACTCTAAAATGTCATCTTCCTGAAGAGCAAAGCATAAGAATCCTTGAAAATTTAGCTTTTTAGTTTTGCTCTTGAGATTATAATAAATTTCCTGGCAAAGGTGCTGGCTATACCAAAACACTCTAAATATCACGTGTATAATCCAGTATTGAGGAGTTGTGAGAAAAAAAATTTAAATAGGATGATTGTTACACTGATAATAAAGCTTTATACTTTTAAATATCCTGATACTGGATGAGAATTGTATAAATGCCTATATTATCAGCTCACATGATTACTGTCATTTCCAGAATGTACTTAAAGTCTTCAATCAGAGGCTGATTTTTTAACTTAAAGTATATAATTAGCTACAGTTAAAATAAAGTCACTGCTAAGACTTTTTTTTTTTTTTGACATTGACTATTTTGAGAAGTGGTACCTCAATTTCTGACAGTGAGGAGAGAATAATGGGGGGGAGAAACTTAAGAAATAGACTCAATAAAGTTAGATGATCTTTGATTATTTATGATAGAGGCAAACATCTTTATTCCCTTCACTTCCCAATGGCAGTATGCAGCATGCTTTGCAACTAACCATCTCAGCCCTAGTGCTTACATCTATATTATATTGTCATCCATCTGCTCCAATAACTATACCAGAGGCTTTGTTATAACTTTTAGTAACTAATCCTCTGATCATAAGATAAGAGCTTGCTAACTGATTATTACGCATATTTTTCTTTTCCTCAATATACTTATTTTTTTATACCTTCTCTTTTGTCCCTACCTAAATTCATGTCTCATCACTTCAACCAACCTCTGCTGCTATCCTCACTCTCTGGCCCCATTGATCCCACGGTATTAATCTAGCTGTCTACCAAGTAGTTTTTCTTATGTAACTGGAAAGTAAAGAATTAATATTAATTAATGGTGTCCAATGTCATAACGACAGTGTTTCTCAGCAAGCCTTCTTTGTCCTCCTAGTCATTTTCCCTCTTCTCTGTCCAGTAAATTTCAAAACATGTCTGTTCTCCGTAACTAATTACACAGCCACCATATGTCATTTTACTCTCATCCCATCAATTTACATACTTCTTTCCAAATAACTTAAAAATCATCTTAAGTGAATGTAATCAACTTACCACTCTAACTGCATAAATGTCTCCATCTACTTAAACTCCCCCCTCCCCGCCCAACTCACCTAGTTTTTTTTTTCTCCCACAATAGAAAGGTGCCATCTTTTCTACTTAATGTTTTTCAAGGAACTTCACCATTTTTCCCTCTTTTTAAGCTATATCTAAAACTCTTCTTTTTCCCTGCAATCTTTACTAATATATGCCCTTCTTCTACATCAGAAGACAAGAGCAATAGTAGTACATTCAAAGCAAATCTTCCCTTAAATCCACATTTCATATTCAGGTATATATCATTTAGTATGGTGTTAGCTGCAAATTATAATAAAACTGCCTTAAAATAGACTAAACAATAAGAAACTTTTAGCTTACATAAGATTTCCAGTCAATCAGGACTCTGGTTCTATTCTTGTGGAATGTTCAGTTCTGCCCTCTTTTATATGTTGGCTTTGTTCTTCATGGTTAAAAGATGGGAGTCATCCACAACTAAGGCAACATCTAACTTGTTAATATGCACAGGGAGGGAAAGGAACTGTCTCCTCCAATTAGGAAATAAAAAAATTATTCCCTGGATGAATCACCTGCCATAAGTTCAGGATAACTGAACTAATCACTGCCAAGAAGGATGAATTTGCCATGATTGGCTTAATCTACTTAGGTTTCTTGTCTGCAGTTCAGGGTGGGGTTAACTTCTCCTGAGGCCTAAGGACTATGTAAAAAAAGTATAGATACTTAAAAAAAAATAGATGTTTTATGTGTGTGTGTGTGTGTTTGTCTCCCCATCCCCCCAATATAGATGAAAGGGGGATGTTGGAAAAGCCAACAATGGGGTCTTTTTTTTTTTAAAGATTTTATTTATTCGACAGAGAGAGACAGCCAGCGAGAGAGGGAACACAAGCAGTGGGAGTGGGAGAGGAAGAAGCAGGCTCATAGCGGAAGAGCCTGATGTGGGACTCGATCCCGCAACGACGGGATCATGCCCTGAGCCGAAGGCAGACGCTTAACCGCTGTGCCACCCAGGCGCCCCAACAATGGGGTCTTAATACAAAGAAACAAAGAGAATACGGTGACCTCAAATGTATAAAAGTGATTGCACAGAAAAATACAAATCTAGGATCCTATGAATATTCAAATCAAATTTATAATTTACTACTTAAAACAGCATTCTAGGCTTCCTGGCTCCTGCTCCTTTACTCACTCCATCTGAGGGACTTTGCTTGAGGTGGCTTTGGTTATTGAACCTAGGAGCTACTTGGGAACCTCATGACCTTTGAGAGTGGTATCTATATTTGGCTTGGCATTAGCTGCTATTCAGCCCCCCCTAGGGACCTTCCCCACCCTGCCTCCCACCTACCCTACACGTTTGCTGGGAGGTTCTTTTACATATGTCACATGATGTCTCTGCCAAATCCAAGTTAGCCTACCCATAGGGTATCCTTTGAGGTGTCTAGTTTTTCTGATTCCAGGCCATTTTACTCTGTTTAATGTGCATAAAATATATTTATGTCCTTGATATTTAGTGTGTCCTGTCCTCTTAAGCAATTTTACCTTTTTCTTCTGTTATTCTTGACTATTTTCTGGACCTAATATTTATTCAGCCATGTGGTATCTGATGTTGGGTTCAAATAGAGTCTTCCTAAATCTGCTCCTTTGCTAAGATAGATACAAACTATTTACTTGTTCTTTGGAAAATTTCAGCTATCTTGGGAAATGCCTCTTGAATTTGGATTTAAGAACTGGGGCGGGGGGGCGCCTGGGTGGCTCAGTCGTTAAGCATCTGCCTTTGGCTCAGGGCGTGATCCCGGTGTTCCCTCTCTCGCTGGCTGTTTCTCTCTGTGTCAAATAAAATAAAATCTTAAAAAAAAAAAAAAAAAAAAAAAAAAAAAGAACTGGGGGAAGGCATTTACTTCTTTGTGCATTTGCAATGGAGAATAATTTATATACTATTATGTTGTTTCTTTTCTAACTCATGTTCTGAAACCTAATAATTGTATTTGGTTTCCTTAAGTATGACCACCATATTCTATTCTCTCAGAGAAGTAGTCTTATAATACCTAGCCATTTATAGTTAGGCAATCATGGATTCTAAAACAAAAGTTAACAATTATACATGTGAGAGTAAAAGGCGGTTTGCTCATTCATAATCAATGAGTCATTATCAGCCAATATATATCATGTACAATAAGATACTAATTGTAACCCACATAAAGCTAGGCCTTTTTGTTCCTGGCTGAATACCCATCTCAAGACATTGTCATTCTAAAAAGCTCTGAAAAATAATGTAGGCTTCTGCAGAATTGCCCCTTGAGGAGGTGACAACAGGAATGAAATTGTATGCATTGGATAACACTCAGAAAAACTGGATCCTCCTTTAGTTTGGCTTCCCCTTGATTCCCCCATCACCCAAACCTTCTATCCTTAGAGTTCACGTTTCCCTTCTTTGGTGACTCCCATTTTCTTATGCAATCTGTTAGCCTTTGTCTGGGGAGGGGGGAAAAAAACTACTGAGGACTTTTATATAGTATTTTGTCTTTATCACTCACTGAGAAATAATTTTCTTCTGATAAATGGCATTAATGGATATAAAATTAAAAAAAAATAGAAGCAAAAACTTGGTGCCCTCCCTTCAGACTCTAATCTTCTATCACCTGTTATCTAGAGTTTTTATTCTCCCAACTTCTTCCCTGTCCATACCTCCCCATGGAGGAAATAGATACCTTCCTTTATTCTCATATATTACTAAAACATTATAACATGACTCATGTCTGCAGCAGTATTTAAATCCAAACAGAAGGCAATATTTTATATTTAAGAAAAGAACCTTTAATTTTGGACTTTCAGGGATCAAACTTGTAACTGGGGAGGGTTTCTTTGAGCTGGGTAAAATTTTCAGAACTTTTTAAATCATATCATACGTTCAACTTTTCATTTGTAGTTTGGTCATGAGGAAAACTATTCTTGAATTTGTTTATTGAAGAGTTTTTTCCTCCTGTGATTGTCTTTTATAGTATCAAAGTCAAAATAAACGAATAACAAAATTTAGTAAAAATTTAGATTATAATTCAAAATCTCTAAAATCTCTTCAGTAAATAATTCCATAGTGTATTTTATGACTAGAGAAAAAAGAGCTAATAGAGGCATGTTTTCTATAATAACTACCTCCTCCGTGTTTTCACCTCTTTGGAGGCTAATAAGACTGTCAAATTGATGGAAAGCTTCCTGCTTACTAAATTATAGCACCTCAATTTACATTAGTGTAATATGTGCCAAAAATGAAATACTATCTCATTTCAAAGTCTGTGAATTTATTTTATTACTTATAGTTGATTTTCCTAGTACTCAAAGCTGTAATAATTCCTCATTAGGGTTTATTTATTTATTTATTTTTTATGAAAAAAGAAAAGAAAGGAAAAGAAGAGAAAGAGAGGGAAGGGGGAGAGAAAGAAGAAAGGAGAGAGAGAGAGAAATCAAAGAAAGAAGGAAAATAACTTGTGAACATTAACGTTCTTCCTCCCAACATGTTACATGACTAGTAAAATAGGATTTTTTTTTAATCTTCCCTAAATTTGGTTTGAGTTAGCCTGTTCCTTTTAGTTTCTCTTTGTTTTGCAATGTCATAGCAAGTTATCTTGACAAAAACATTAATACTGGGGCGCCTGGGTGGCGCAGTAGTTAAGCGTCTGCCTTCGGCTCAGGGAGTGATCCCGGCGTTCTGGGATCGAGTCCCACATCAGGCTCCTCTGCTGGGAGCCTGCTTCTTCCTCTCCCACTCCCCCTGCTTGTGGTCCCTCTCTTGCTGGCTGTCTGTCTCTCTCTCTGTCAAATAAATAAATAAAATATTTTTAAAAAACATTAATACTGAACAGTAATATGAGAGATCATAAAGGGACTTCTATGTCACCTCCAGTGGGATCTCATCTATGTGAGATGATCTGCTGTGTGCTGAGATTAATTTTGAAAGTGTAAAACAAATCTGAGTAATAAGTAAAATTTCCTGGAGATGGCAAAGTAGAAACGTGGAGAGACCTTATTCAAAAGAGAGATTGTCTTCTATGTCCCTATGGGAACATAGGGAAATCTCAAGAGGAAACCGAGCATTTAATACCATGAAGTATGGTACTTAATCTGAATGAATCAAAGAGGAATTTACATTCCCAATGTGACAACTCAAAAGGAATGCATCACTATCTTTAAAAGAACACTTTAGAAGTGCCTGGTTGGCTCAGTCGTTAAGCATCCAACTCTTCACTTTGGTTTAGGTAGTGATCTCAGGGTTGTGAGATCAAGCCCCATGTGAGGCTCTGCACTCTGCAGAGAATCTGCTTGAGATTCTCCCTCTCCCTCACCCTGTGCCCCTCCCCTCCTGTAAAGCAAATAAATAAATATTTAAAAAATAATAAAAAAATGAAACATAATAGAACAATTTGTCTTACGCTGATCCATAATCCTTGTCAAAAAGAAAACCCAAAACTATTAATTGATAAAAAGATACTGAAGATGAGTGAAGAGTGAAATTATAAATATCTATATTGCTTGTAATACAGAACTTTTGAAAGTGTCACAACAACCCTAAAAAATAGGTAGAGTAGATTTTAGCCTATTTTACAAATGAGGACACTGAGGCTCAGGGAAGATTCAGTGACAAAAATAAGTACAAGAAAGCTGGCAGTGGCACGCTGATGCTAATTTCTAAGTTTAGTGAAATGCTCACTACACCAAAATTTTTTTTTCAGTCAGTGGATGCTCTCGAAGTAAGAATTAAATTCTTTCATGATTGTAATTTTTTTCTACAGGAGACTTATTTTCTCATTCAACACTGGGTTGGCTCTGCTGTAAAGGACAGAGTGCTAAGAACAGGAGCTCCATGGTAGAATTATGTGGTCCTTGTCCTGAAGGAAATTCTAATCCAACAGAAAGGGAAGAGAAGCAATTATGCTAAATTTCTTACATTTCCTTCTTATTGGAAGTATAGGCCTGTAACTTTTGAACAACTCTTTAATCTTTCAGAGCTAATTTTTGTACTTCTGTGGTCCCCTAGAATTCTGTGTATAACACTATCCATAGTTTTTATATGTACTGTAATTATTTGTGATTATATTTCATAATTATTTCTAATCATGTCTTGGACTTGTTGAGTGTGAAAGTTAGTACCTACTCATCCTATTTATACAAGGTCAAGCCTGGTGCTTGACATACAGTAAGTGCTCAATAGTTGTGTCAGTTTATCATATGTTTATTATTAGAAAGGTACACACACCGTGTATAAAATTCAAGCAGTATAGAAGTGTATAATGTAAAAAAAATGAAACTTTTTCATCTCTCTCACCCCTTCTAGCATGTGGCATGATTCTGTCCTGTCAAACTTTACTTTGTATTAATTTTTTTAAAAAAATTGAATTAGACGTTAAAATTTATCATTTTTATTTTAATTTGAAGTGTGATGGGTTCACATATGTCATCCACATAGGTCATCACACTCTTTTGCGGCTTACCTGATTTTCACTTTGGTCTGGGTTATCATGTGTGTAACTAGTCTCTGTCAGCTTCCTAAAGAATGTTTATAGAAGTTGCCTTTTTTTACAAGTTACGTAAAATTCTTGATCACCATGCCAGGTATCAATACTATTGATTTTGGAGATGAATTGCTATTAATACTAAGAGGACAGCCCGCAAATCATTTCTCAATTTCCATAGGTAAAGTCTTTCCTTTTCTATTAAATCTAGGTAATCGAATTTCGTCTCTCTCCTCCTTCAGTATCATGTTTGCTTTATAAAGATTGATGCCTCCTTCAGTATCATGTTTGCTTTATAAAGATCGATGAAAAACAGAAGTCTGAATATTTTTTCTGTTTTCTCTGTCACCAAAATAAAAATACTGGTATACTTAAAGATAAGAAATTGAATGCTAATATTTTGGAAGGGCCATTTCAATCACTGTGATTGTAGTGGAGCACTTAAAACGCACGTAATGGAATCTAAAAATAGATTTAAAATTTTTTTCAGTAAGTCCACTCACTCATTTGATTACTTTGTAGTTGGAAATAAAACCATCCTTTCTTTAGGCTATGGTATTTCATTTGGGTTAATCGCTGAATAAGGTGTACTCAGTTCTTGATATTTAGTGTGAATCTTGGTATTTTAGCAAGCATTTTAATAAATTTGACTTGAGTGATTTATATGGTTTATCACTGAGATTTTCCCATAATAACATTCAACAATAAGAGTGATTAATCAGTAGCTATGCTTTTTTAATAAGTAAAACCACAATTCTGAGCATCATCATTGCCTCTTTGTTATGGTGTATCTGAGACTATGTCTGTCATTTCTCTTCATAAATACACAAAGGATTATTGGTTGATATTTTGTTAGAGGTGCTGTTTGCAGAACTTAAATTTGTTCGTCATTCTATCTTTTGGTTCACTAGCAGTTTAAAAAAGAACACCATCTCAGTAAACTGCATTCAACCTTGACAATTTTGCTCAGTGGTAGCCTTATTTATTCACATGACATAATGATTCCTGTTGTTTCAGAGATTGTCCCTGCTTTTCTCATGTTTCCACCATACTTTATCCATGGATTCTATGAAGCTTGCCGTTCCAGATAGATGTATTTTCCAACTAAAATTGAATTTATCGAATCTACCTATCCGCTTTTAGCCCCCAAATATACTAACCTATTTTTCCTGGAGGTTAAAAATAACATGTGAAGACTTTATTTTCCAATTTTTGATAATGACCTTTTTATCATCCAGTCCATTTTGCATCAAAATCTTGATATGATTTTTACTCTTTATTCGTCCAGATCTCTCTTAAGCATTCATATTAAAATCTGCCCTCCAAAAATGACTTTTAACATTGCCTCTCTCATCTGTTCTGCCCTTTCCTTCCACTTGTTATTGTCTCTCAATATCATTTAACTTGGTGATTGCTATTGTAATCACCTTCTAATCCTATGACCACATCCATTCCCTTGTCCTTTCCCAACAAAACACTCTTCTTATGGCCAAAATGACCCACAAATCTTGGATTTCAGTATTTTAATTTTTAAACATCATTGATAACTATCACTGCCTATAAACTAAAATGCACCGTTTCTCTTTTGGCATTCAAGACTTTCAACAATAATTCCCAAAATATCTTTTGAGCTCTAGAGTTCACTTCTATATTTTTTAACTCCCCACACCCTAACTCTCAGCTCTCAAAATTTTTTTTTTAAGTTTTTATTTATTTATTTGACAGAGATAGAGACAGCCAGTGAGAGAGGGAACACAAGCAGGGGGAGTGGGAGAGGAAGAGCAGGATCCCAGCAGAGGATCAGCTCTCAATATTTCTATACTGGGTTTGTTTTGTTTTGTTTTTAAAATAAGCTCTATGCTCAATGTAGGGCCTGTACTCAGGACCCTGATATCAAGAGTGGCCTGTTGTACTGACTGAGCATGCAAGGCGTCCCTCTATATATTGGTTTGATCCCTATGGATCATTTACCATTTCCTGAACATTTTTTCCTAAAACACTATTCTCATCAGCTTAAATGTTCTCTACAACATAGACCATTATAATCAAAAGTAAATTTTGGGGGGTTATTTTTCATATTATCTTTTCCATGAAGGTTTGGTGGGTTACTTTAGAAATTTTTGTCAATTTCTACCTCTTCTGCACTTGTGTTTTTATTAATTTATTGAAAATATTGATGTTCTCTATTTTAATATGTGTCATAATATTTGTCTAATTCTGTTTTGTGTTATGGGTGAAAAAACACCTGATCATAAACCACGTATACATAGCTAGGAATGTGAGCGTGTGTGTGTGTATGTGTGTGTGTGTGTAGACAGAGGTAGAAGAATGAAGATAACCTAGGAAGAGGTAACCTTTGCTCATATCACGATTTTATCATGGTCCAACTCTGAATACTCCTCATCAGCTGAAGTTGCACATCAAGATGTCTTACATAACTCTTCTTGCCTGTTCTGACCCTTGTTGTCTCACTTTAACTCATTATATAGCAGCTGTCTGAGTATTTCGCTCTAATCTATTCTCTACTCAGCTAATTTAGAAATACTATTTTAGATGAAAATAGCATACAAGTTCCCACTGAGAAATCCCTGGTGGTTTAATTATCACTGATTTTTTTCTTAGAAGTGATTTGAAATGGTTTACAATGGTGGTTAATTTAGCACTAAGTTTTCAGTGGTGTGGACATAGCATTAAGTGTTAAAATATTAAACAAGTCTTCATGAGCTTGGGGTAGTTTTGATTGCCAAGTTATTTTAAAGCAAAACTAATATAGGAGTCCTTATACTCAAGTTTCTTTATGAATCCAAACCTTTATTGAGTGCATATATGTGTGTTTGTTTAAGATTATGATGAAACATAAAATTCTCTTTGGAGAAAACCAAAGTTTGAAAACAATTTAAATCCTTTCTATATACCTCTCATTTTTGAATCATGAGATATGTTCAGTAAAAGTGGCAAGCAAATACTATCACTGATCTTTAATACATCTCTTGTTTGTTTATACAAAGAAAACAGATTTGAGGAATAAAATGGTACATTGGGTTCAACTACTGAGTAGATAATCATAATTTTTAGGGAAGACTATTTGACAACAGCTTAAGGGATACACAAAACAAGAACATTAAACCGTGTAAAGGGATTAGACTAGTGTTCTTTCAGTAATGGGATGAGTAGCATAAACCTGGAACTTGAATAGGAGAGGGAATGTGTTCATCCTAATCCTAAACATGAAAAACTTGTTCATTCTTAAGTATACATTCAATATTTTAAATAGTAAACATGTTTTTATAATATCCATAAAGATTTTCTAGAATCTATTTTAAAATGTAAGTCAAGCATGGTTAGACAAATCCTTATCATTTAAAGGAAGGGTTTGGGTGGGAGTGTAAAAGTGTTTTAAGTCATATTTTCTGAAGCTTGTTTTATGGGAAATAAGTCATACAAGATATTTGATGAAAAATATTCATAAAAAATGCTTTAAAAATATTTCACATACGTCATCCTGTATTGAAGTCAAGTCACTCATTAACATACTAAAGACTCAGCATTTTTTGACACAGTAGAAGCCAACTTTCATCAAAATTATTTTATTACAAGATATCTTCCTAAGCCAAACACATTTTTTCCTCAAACCGTCAAACTAGTATTTGTCAAGACAAATGCTCTGGAATACTCTTTTAAAATGTCACTAATTAAAAAAATCTGTACAGGTAGATAACAGAATTGAAGTAGGAACTTTTTTGCAATGGCCCACAGTCTTTAGCATATAAGATGAAACTTCAGAGAAATCCCATAGTTAGTAGTAGGTGGACGCAAATTTTATGTTGATGTAACATTCACTGCACTGACTGTGCTAGATTCCATTTGACCTCACTGAACTTTTGCTTTCTCATCTATAAAGAAACAACAATCTTGCCTCCTTCAGTGTGTTGTTGTGCAGATTGTATACAGAAATTTATCAGCCTTAAAGTGCTACAAAAATTCCCATGCTTTCCAACTTAATTTTGCCCCACACGGTTGACCAATGTCAATTTTTCAAGTCAGATAGATTTCCCCAGTCTAAAATTATTGTTTTGAACATGTTCTACTTTCCTCCCATCCCTGAGGATACTCCTCTAGCTTTGACATTGCTTCTTGCTTCTCAGGGAAAATATAAAGCTTAGGGGAACTCCTCAATATCCTGCAACCACATCTCTAAAACTTACCTGCCTATCGCTGGTGCTTTCATTCCTATTAAAATGGTGGTGTAGTTCCTCCAGTCACAGGAGGTCTGACTCCCACCCTCTCCAACATTCTCAGAGTTCTAAGCAAATTTTCTTTCTCTATCTTGAATTTTCATCGAGTTTGTGTCCTTTAGATTCTTCCCATCAATATTTAAAAACAGGTTATTGTTCCTATCAAACTAAGACAAACAGCACTAAAAACATACGATGTAAAACAAGACACCTAAACATGCAGACTTTTATTTGTGTGTGTGTGTGTGTATAATCTGCATATTTCGGTATATATTATTTATATATACATATGTGTATATATATAGATTTGTGTGTGTGTGTATGCGCTTCAGCTATCATCATGTCTCTTTCCTTGCATTTGAAGTCAAAAATTTTTGAAAGAATTATCTGTACTTTGTTTCCCTTCTTCTCACCACCTAGTCATTCTGAATAAATAACTCATCAGTCTGACCTGTACATGTACTTTACTCTCAAATTTACTTTCAAATAGCTAGCAACTAATTTGTTTGTATGGAATAACTTTAATATCCTTTGAGAATCACTTCAATAGGACTGATTTCAAATGTCTGTTTCTGTGATTTATGTAAGAGTTATGGTTTACCTACATATGATACCATAAACAGTAATAACAATTCCAAAAGAAATTCTCTAAAATATGTTAAACAGATAAAGCAATATTTTATTTCCAAGATAAGAAATAGACAAGATAATATTCATGTTGCTTTTTAAAAATGCTCATTTCTTCCCCTTTAGTCCCCGTTCAATGTCCCAGAAGTCGTAAAGTATCACATGTTAACACCTCTATGTACGTCTTCTATACCTATATAATTTTTTGATGGGCCATGCATAAATCAGACATTTCTCAGTGAATTATGAATGTGCATCGCTTCTCAAATGGCTTAGGTTGATTTCTCTTTTAAACAACTAATACCTAAGAATTTAACCAGATCTTTTGTTCACTAACATCACCCATTAAATTCTTAACCCTTACATCAGATCGAAATTTAAGAAACTCTTCAAGCTTCTACAATGTATAATAAAGACTTCTCTCTACATCAATGAGGTGTGTTTAAAGGGCCAGGGCATTTTGAATTAAAGTTCAAACTTTGTTCTTAGTTGTTCATTTTATTCCTATTCAGAACATTATTAATATCGGGAAATTACTTTGATAATTTTCCTATTGTATTCTAAAAGGACTAGCTGAATTTGAAATGAAAATTATTTTAATTACAGTGACAAAAAAGTCAATATGATATTTCTTTCTGGCAGTTTGTTCCATAGGAGTTCATTCAAGAAGTAAAGTTGTATTGAATATAACTTATATGCACATTATGCAATTTTAGTATGTAAATAGTAGCTCGAATTGTAATGGTAGCCCAATTTTATAGGCAGTATTTTAAAACAGAGTATCTAGGTTCTCTGCAAATAGAAAGGGCTACTAAAAAAGAAAGATTCTTGTTTTTGTGCATGTTTCTTTTCCTAGTCTTGTTGCTATTTTGCTTTGTCTCCTTCCATTTCCTTACGTTGATTGTATCATTTTCTTTTAAACTCTTCTTTCCAAGATACTTACCTCCAAAGACAGTTACTGAGATGGGAGCAATAAAATTGTTGAACTGATCACATGAAGAACAAACTGTGTTTTAGAAAATATACCTGATCTCTCACAAGTTAAATGGGTAAATTTTATTAATGCCTTTCAAAGCATTATCTCATTTAACCCTACCAGCAACTCTTTGAAACAGACAATAAAATTATGCCTTGCATCTTTTAAAGGAAGAAACAGATTCAGACTTCTAAGGTAACTATCGCCTAAGATTACAGTTGATAAAGGACCTAGAATTGGAACACTGACTTAAAGTAAATCTGTCTTAAAGTAAATTTCATGCTTTGACTTCTCTGAAATTACTAAAAGATATAAACTTAAGCTTTTTAGATTATCCAGAATTCATTTAAATTTAGCTTTAGAATGTTAATTTTCTCTTTATTTGGCCACTATTAAAATGAGTGCATAGTTTCTATATACCACTTTCTATGCAGCAAGTTATGGTAAAAGGCTGTTGTAATAATGTAAGCTGATGGAAATAAATCAATGTATATGTTTTTTGAAAATGCTGGCAAGTCCCATTTAAGTATTTGTTGTAGATAATTGAGAATTAATTCCAAAGTCTAAGGAGGTTCTGTCCAATGTGGTAGCTGTATGATAAGCTCTGCAAATATTACAAGTAATGAGATTTCATGTTTAGCAGTGATTAAGGATTCATATTGGCTAATTCTAGACAAATTATTTTCATGGTATGTTTGTACCCTTAGATTAACATTAGATATAAGCTATTTGTATGGTACTCAGTATGTAAAGTTCTTTTGTGATTGATCAGTACATAAATTGATACTATTGATCATTTTACACAGTTATGTTTTTACCTAGAAGAGAACTATAAATCCTTGTGCTTTCAAGCTTTTTCTATTTAGCATCAATATATCTCTCATATAAGAAGGCCTAATGTCTGCCTTCAGAAAATAAACTACTAGTTTTATTAGAAATTACTGGCAATTTCTTTTGCTCATTCTTGTTCATATTTCTAACACTGAAATTCCAGAATGCATATCCTGTTTTTTAAGAAAAATTGTCTCATGATTATTTTGTAGGACATGATACATGTTAGGAAACCATTTAGTGTTTTATTCACCTCCCTCAAAATATGGTTAAAATTTTATTAGAAATCTTTCTTTGGATTCTTGGTTTTTTTAACCAGTTTATTGAGATTTTGTGGCAATTTTCTTTCCATGAAATTTGATCATTTTAATTCTACAACTTAATGACTTTTAGTAAATTTGGAGTTATGCAGTCATCAATACTGTCCAAATTTAGAATATCACCATCACCCCCCCAAAAAGCCTGTAATCATTATCACCAATCCCCATTCTCACCCCACCTCTAGGCAACAACTAATCTACTTTCCATCTCTATATATTTGCCTACTGTAGACATTTTTTTATAAAATATAGTCACATAAGTTCTTTTGTGTCTGGCTTCTTTCATGGAGCATGATGTTTTTGTTTTCAGTATTGTAACAAATATAGATGCCTCATTTCTTTTTGTGGCTGAATATTCTATACACATACACACATACCACATTTTGTTTATCCATTTACTAGATGATGAGCTTCTTTGACTTTTTTGGCTATTATGAATAAAGGTTCTATGCACATTAATTTCACAGGTCTTTGTGTGTACATTTACCTTCATTTCTCTTGGGTGGAGAGCTAGGGAGAAGAGTTGCTGGATCATATGATAATTTTTGTTTACTTTTTTGAGAACCTGGCAAGCTGTTGGCAGCAGTGCATTCCTGCCAGCAGTGTTTCAGTGTTCCAGTTTCTTCCACCCCTGCCATTTCTTGTTATTTTCAGCCTGTTGATTATATTCCATTGGGTATAAAATGGCATATCATTGTGGTCCTTATTTGCATTTCCCTAGTGATCAATGTTCTTGAGAAATTCTTCATGTACTTATTGGCCATTTTTATGTCTTCTTTGGAACAATGTCTATTTAATTACTTTGCCCTTTTTTTTAGTTACTTTTACTATTGGGTTTTTTTTTTTAAATATATTCTGAATGCCAATCCCTATCAGATATATAACTCACAATACTTTCTTCCATTACGTGGTATCTCTTGAAACATATATTTTTTTAAAATTTTGATGGAGTTTTTTTTTTTTTTGATGAGGTATAATTTATCAATTTTTTAAAATTTAATTTTAAAATTTTAAGGAAGTTTTTAATTTTGATAAAGTACAATTTATCATTTTTTTAAAATCACTTACACTTTTGGTACAATCTAAGAAATCACTAACTACGAGCGCCTGGGTGGTACAGCGGTTAAGCGTCTGCCTTCAGCTCAGGGTGTGATCCCGGCGTTATGGGATCGAGCCCCACATCAGGCTCTTCCGCTATGAGCCTGCTTCTTCCTCTCCCACTCCCCCTGCTTGTGTTCCCTCTCTCGCTGGCTGTCTCTATCTCTGTCGAATAAATAAATAAAATCTTAAAAAAAAAATCACTAACTAATCCAAGCCCTAAGGGTTTACTCCTATTTTTTCTTCTAAGGGTTTTATAGCTTTAAGTCTTACAGTTAGGTCTGTGATCCATTATTAGTTACTCTGTGTATAAT
Source organism: Ursus maritimus (assembly GCF_017311325.1). NCBI lineage: Eukaryota > Metazoa > Chordata > Mammalia > Carnivora > Ursidae > Ursus > Ursus maritimus. The sequence goes on along the minus strand of NW_024423343.1, from coordinate 22,825,813 downwards.
GTAGGGATCCAAATTCGAATATTTTACACATGGATGCCTATTTGCACCATTTGTTGAAAAAATTATTCTCTTTAATTTTCTTGGCACCTTTGTTAGAAATCATATGACCATAAATGTAAGAATTTATTTCTGGGTTGTCAATTATATTACCTTCAGACAAAGTATACAGCCCATGGCACTTTATTTATATGCATGCAGTGATACTCCTCTGAATACTTTAGTGGGGACTTTCTATATAGCTTTTATTTCTTATAATAGGCCAGGAGTCAGAAAACTTTTCCTCAAAGGGCCAGATAAAAAAAAAAGTTTGGGCCACTCAACTCTGATGATGCAACACAAAAGCATTTATTGACAATAGATAAATGAATGAGCATGGCTGTTCCAATACAACTTTATTTACTAAAACAGGAAGCTGGCCCATGACTGATGGGTGCTGTCCACTTTACTAGACTCAGTCTTATAAGTAACCATAGTTACCTAACAAACTTTTATTATATGAATTAAAAAAATGTTTCTCATATCCCACATTCTCCATGTTATACTCTTTTAGAAGCTCTTAGTTTATCTATGGCTCAAGTCTTAAATTATGATTTGATAGAACACTTTGACATGTCCAGCGTATAGTGGGACTATTGATAGTCCTTGTTTTGTATAACCATTACTTTAATGGAACCTTAGTTTTTATGCAGCAATATTATAGTTTGGGCTTATACTAATTTTGGGATCACCTAATCTCTCAATTCTTTTTCCTTCATTAAATTTTATTGAATTGTGTTCCTCCCACTTCTCTTCTATACTTTTCATTCATCTTTCTGTGTGTCATCATGCTGACTTCATCCCATAGTAGTGTAGCCGTAAACAAGATTTCCTTACTTTATCTAGAAATAGTGTTAAATTTAAAAAAATTGTTCTGTAACCAAACCAGCCTTCCAGGTATGCTCCATCCATACAATTCCAAATCTATACCAAATTTGCAAAGGTGCTTTATAAAAATGTAACATCCCAGTCCTGGTGAACTTACTCTACACTTCCACAAGCACAGTAGTCAGCTGGGCCAATATTTGTCTATACTTTCTACCAAGTATCATATGTTTTCAACAGAAAAAGAAATTCAGAAAATGCAAAACTCAAGAATTTCTAATCCTTGTCTCCCACTGACTCTATATTTTTGGAATTTTGATCTCATTATTATCACCTGTAGCATAAAAGCAATAATGCCAACTGCTGTGATGAATACTAAATTAGGCAATAAGATTCTGTGGTTTATGAGCAACTTTCTAAATATAGAATATCCCACCAAGGAGCTAAAGGGTCCAAGCTCCCCAGCTGGTAAATTGAAAATGGATTAAAATAAATAGGTGACACTTAGAAGCCTTTATTTTGTGCCTTCAGATCTGGCCTGGCATACTTAGAAAATAGTTATTTTCAAGGGCACCATAAAAGAATATTGAACTATTAAATAGAGGAATAAGGAAGGATCTGTACTTGTGGTTTTGTTGTTTTTGTTGTTGTTGTTGTTGTTGTTTTGTGGAGTTAAGATTTTCTATATTTCCTAATTTATAATGCTAGGAATTAGCTGTCTTCAAGATGATAGTGCATTCCTTGTCAATACAAACCTGAAAGCTATTAATAAATTCTGTCATTTATTCCCATTGTTTTCATCATGCATTAAAAGATAAGAAGTACAAAGCTATATTTTAGAAGATTGGCAGATTCTGCAGGCATAATGACATATTACCTGCACAAATATATGTTTTGTAGAACACAATGTATACAGTCTTTCAGACAACAAAATAAGGAACAAATATTTCCACACTGCCCAAACAACCTTCCTGCAAGTTAAGAAGACAGATGGACTAAGGGTAAATTCCAAAGAGAGTAAGGTAATGAAAACGAGGCCAGATTCTGAGATATCAGGAGAAAATTGGAGTGGAAAGATAGAGCTAGATGGTGGAAACAGAGGATTTGACTTGGAAACTTGAGAACACTGAGTTGCCGATCTCTCAAACTTGGGAGCAAGTTTGGGAGAGGATGACAGTGTTCTAAGATTGGAAATAATTGAGCTCCTAACAATATTATAGGAACCAAATATTTAATGTGAATAATTAACTTACTTGATAAGATTTGAGTTTCTCTATTCATTCTATTTCACTTAATCAGAATGAAATATTTTGTAAATGCCGAGTCACACTGTTAAATATTCCATGTAAAACATAGGCATTTACTTAAATATTTGTAATTTGTACCAAATTACCTCTAACCTTGTCAGGTTATCAATACACAAATAAAGACTAAAAAGAACATGAGAAAAGGCGGCATTTTTGGTTTGCATTTTTCTGTCAAAAGGAAAAGCTTGAGATATTTCTTCACTCCTCTTCTCATACAGTTGCTTTTATCCTACCTACAGTGGTTTTGAGGAAATGGACTTGTTGATGAGACGTGGTAAGAGAGGAATGTTTTCAGTCTTGGTTCCTCAGTTGTGAGTAGACAGAGATGAGAAGAGGAAGAGGTCAGACAAAAGGGGAGGTTGCACACATATTAGAGCTTCATTGACCTTCTTAACCATTTTGCCTATAATCAGCTGTCATCTGAGTTACAGAAATTTCTAAGAAGTCAAAATTTCTACCAAAAAATACCCCTAAATGATTCATGTCTTCTTACATATATGAACTTGGAGTTCCATTTCTTACTATGATCTGATTGTATACTCAGTAATTTTCAGAGATAGCCAGCTATTATATTTTTCCAGGCAAAGTGTGGAAAAGAACAGTTTCTTTTGAGAAAAGTTAAAACAAGCACCTACCTTGATTTTAGAGACAAAGACAATAATGAACACTTTTAATGTTGAAATAAAAGAGCCTACATCTGATTCCCTAAGAGGAATAATATTAAGAGTACTCATGATTTTACAAAAGAAGCAAAGGTGTTAAGAAGAATAAAATATATAAACTGTCTGTGATTATTCAGAGTTTAATTTGTAGGTTTTTCATTTGGTGAATTATTCAGACTCTTTGCTTCTCCCCCCCCCCCTTCTCTTTTTTTTCTTAATGCTTTTTCTTTTACCACTTGTTATCACTTCCAGGGGGAGAAAAAGTGGACTAAAATTGCAGAAACAGAAGGAAACCTCCAAATGATAGCAATGCCTATTTTCTTTCTACTATTCAGAATAATCATTTTTAGAATAGAAAGTTCTAAAAAACTAGTACAATAGGAGCTGAAGTTACTATACAAGATGATGAGTGTTCTGGGCTGCTATTTTAAGTGACTTGGTAGTCTTTTGCCTCAAATGGATTATACACCAGTGTACTAATATATAGGAATCTTTTGTTTACTGTTTTAAACCTTTATCTACAAAGTAGATATATCCCTGTAATATCTGTATAAATAGAAAAAAGTAAATAACAGAAAATTTGAGTAAGCCAGATTCCTTAAAAAGGAGGTACTCTGCAAGTGAGAAAGTGAATATATTATCTTTAATAACTGCCTGTAGTAATTATATAGAAATAAGGTCCATTGGAATATGGCAAGATGATAGATTGGACAGGAATTACAGATCCCTCATCTCCTGAGGATCAATAATTTAAGATGATTCTACAATCATGTAGTTAGATGATGTGAGGAAAATAGAAAAGGGAGACAAGATCTAACAATGATTTGACAGTCTTGTGTGCTAAGGGGGAAATTGCAAAGGTGACAGAGGAGCAGAGAGACTATTTACTTTTGAATTGTATTCTAAACCAGGCTTTCCACTGTTTCACTCTCCTCTAAGAAACTGCACGTGGCCTCAAGGGGGAAAAACCCCAAGAGAGGAAAAAAAACAAAAACCTAAATAGTTGCAGAGGCCTCAACTGAGAGCCTGAGGTGCTGCTCCTTAGGTTCCTACCTCCACTTTGTCCCAATACCACAAGACTTACTAAAAATTCTAGTCTGTTTTTCTGTTGCCCTCCTTAACTTCTTAATTTCTAACCCTCTGCTTAGAATCAGAAAATTCTGTGAGGGAAAACAATGCCAAATATTAGCTTTACGTCCCTGTACCTTTCTTCTTTCCAGGATCTCCGCCTCTCAATTTTGGGTTTCTTTGGCAGCCCTGAGCTCCAATTTATTATGTGTAAATATTTATTGATTACCTATTATGGGTCAAGTACTGGGTTAGGTGTTAGAGAAAAATTGAGAGCAAAAAACAGATGTGGTTTTGTCCTTATGCAATTTAAAATCTATTCAAGGGCTCAGACATAATCAAGTTAATTACATAAACACAAGTAAAACTGAGGTTGGACAAGTATAGGGTGCTGCAAAACCGTATATTAGGTGAATTTGACTTTGCTGGGGGGTCAGGAGATGATACTTCATCTCTGATTAAGGATGGATAATGGGTTAAAAGGAGTGTAAAGAGTATTCCTTCAAGAAGGAACACAGATGTAAAAGCCCCATGCAGCAAAGTGAGACTAGACAGAGTGACGACTGAGGTGCCTGAATGAGAGAACTTTGGGAACTATGACATGTGATAAGGCCAGATATGACGTTCAAGTCCAATTCATGTAGTGCCTTTTAAGCCAAGCTAAGAAGTTTTATCTTCATCGTCAGAGGAATGGGAAGTCATTGAAAGATTTTAAGTATAACGGAATAACAATGAGAAATGCTTATTGGAAATGTTAGCTGGCTGCAATGTGGCTAATGGCCGTATTTCATTAAATATTATAGTACCAATTTTACTGTCGAAGAGTCTAAAACTTAAAAAGATTATCAGACGTATTCATGGCCATAGAGCTAATAAGTGATGGAGTTGGGACTCAGATTCACAATGATATTTTCTGGCCTGGTGCTCCTCTCTTTAATCCAGGTTACTTATTGTGAAAGAGGAAGAACACGAATAGAAAGGACATAATGGTAAACATTGGGTAGTGGTTTAGTTTTGTTGTCAGATGACACTTGGAGAGGAGAGGTGAGTCCTGGGATTTTTTTTTTTTTTTTTTGCACTATTCTAGCTGCATATTACAAATTTCAATGCATAGCATTTTCGTTATCATTCAGTACTAAGTATTTTCTAACATCAGTTAGGAATAATTTTTTGACTCATAGATAATTTAGAAGTGTATTTTTAAACTTCAAAACGTGACATTTTAGCAATCACCTCTTCAATTTTTAACCAAATTGTGCTATGGCCTGATGATATATCTCATAGGACACCCATTCTTTGAAATATATTGACTGGCTTTATAGATTAGTAGGTGGTCAGTTTTCACCACTGTTTTGTATGTACTTGAAGACTGTGTGTATTGTTTCAGATACACTGTTCTGTATCCATTTGATCAAGCATGTAAATCTTCTTATCATTTAAATCTTCCAAATCCAGATGATTTTTGTCTGCCTGGTATATCAATTCCCAAGAGATATTAAAAATTCCCACAATTTGTTCTCCTTCTAGTTGTGTCAGTTTTTGAAACTATGTTACCAGTGTACATATTAGAACTGTTCCACCTCCAAATCAATTGAACCCTTCTTCAATATGTAGTGATAGGCTTTATCTTAAGCAGTTCTTTTTATCTACTTTGTCTGATAATGTTACATCAGCTTCCTTTTGGTTATGGTATTTGTTTCTTAACTGGCATTTGGTGAAAACACTTTTTTATTAACACTTTATTAAAATATAATTTACATATCATAAAATTCATCTATCAATTTGCATTCATTTTGATTCCCTCTATTTTTAAATTGGAAGAAAAAAGAGAAATACCAGGTTGGCAGAGGAATTGATATTACAGCATGTGAGGAATAGTTGAAGGAACTAGACATGTGTATCCTAAAGAAGAGAAAACGTGGTTGGTTGGAGCATGTCAACTGTCCTCAAATATGGAGAAATATGAGTTTATTCTACAGGGCTCCAGAGATCTAACCAAAGCCCAATGGGGGTAAGATGCAGTGAAGTACATTTTAGATTCTTAGGAGAATTCTCTGGGGACAGGTGTTGTCAAAACTGTAGTGGGGTTTTCCTGTTATAGAAAGTACATAGGCAGAGCTGGATGATTACATGGTAATAGTATTGTGGAAAACATTTATCCTTTGGGCAGATTTAGGAAACTCATAATGTCTGAGAATTCTTCCAACTCTTCGATTCTGTGATTCTCTGGTATATAGTTACATGTAATGCTTCCAATTTATTATATAATAAAAGAACCCAAGTATAAAAATATGGTAAAATGCAAATGAACTTGCTCATAGTTCAAAGTATTTTTTTATTTTAAAAATATCCTCATATAACAATGGTTATTACAATGCCTAAGGCACAATTAAAAGTCAGGTTCTAGGCAGTGTGGCAAGTTAGAAATGCCAGATTATATAATAATACATTAATTCGTTTTAAAGCTTTCTCAAAATATATTGATCATTAATAAAAAATTTTAGACATGCTAGAAATTGCCGTATATGTGATATAAATGGATAATTATTATCAAGTTTTATGTCTAACATGATTGTTGGTATAAAATGAACGGTCTCTTTATTAGCACGAGGCATTATTAATGTGCTCAGCATGCAGCTAGCAGTGTTCCAAACAACCACAGTGAGTGTTGTTCTATTAAAAAAAAAAACAAAACTGTAAATGTTGGAGTTTTTCTAGTGAAGGGATGATACCTGCAATCTGGGAGATTACTTTGTGATTGCTCAAGGAGGCCTGTATTATAACCTTGGTACTAACACTGATTATACCTTTTGTTCTGCCACCAGATGGCAGACATAGGCATTACTTAAGTGAGAGTTTACAGTTAAAGTGCTTTTAATATTTTTTACATAATTAGATTAAATCAAAATAGGCAGCTTGAATATTTTTTAATAGCTCTTATAACAACTTCAGTAATGGTAAAGATGGAAAATATTAGCTAAAATGGGATTTTGTAATTAAATCCATTACAATATATTTTAAAGTATTCCCTTAGAATAGTATTTTTCTTTATTAAAAAAAAGTCTCACAAGGAATTCCCACTGACATGTCTTAATACATGAAATAAATATTTTCATCCTTTATGTATTACCAGTTGCTGTCTTGTCTCATCCTAAACGTGGTCAGTGGACACATAAATAGGGGTAAATTTAAAAGCATTAGACACATGTAAAATACAAACCACAGAAGAAATGTATAATATAGCTATTAAATTAGGCATATATTATTTAAAAAAGAATTACTAGTGTTACAAATGGGATATAAACAATCACATGAACATTAATATGAAATTATCTGACTGGCTTAATAAGTTTTAAAAAGTAATGAAATTAATTCTTATAAACCCTAGGCATTTTTAAAAAGTCATTCCAAAGGGATACACGTTTCTTTGTCTTTTTTTTTTTAAAGAGTTCTTGTTTTTAAAGATTTTTACTTATTTGTCCCAGAAAGAGAGAGAAAGCACAAGTAGGGGAGGCAGCAGGCAGAGAGAGAAGCAGGCTCCCCACTGAGCAGGGAGCCCACTGCGGGACTTGATCCCAGGACCCTGAGATCATGACCTGAGCCAAAGGCAGACATTTAACCGACTGAGACACCCAGGCTTCCAGGGATACATGTTTCTTTACTCAATAGAAAATGCTGTGGCTATTCAAAAAATGCTTTTAAAGATCATGGATGAATTAGCTGTTTTACATGCAAATTCACATTCTTTGTTCTGGTGTTTTTGTTCAGTCCTTTAAAAATTCCACTTCTTGTGTCTCATTGATTCTTCAACCCTATATGTTTGACTTATGACAAATAGTCATATTTAGTTAAGTTTGTCTGGTTAGAGTCATTTGTATGGACAACCTTTACTTCGTCAAACCAACAGACTATTTTGATCTTAAACTCTCAGTAGCATAAGACAAAGCTGACTGTGCTTTCCTTCTTAAAAAAAAGATTTTTCCCTGACTTCTGTGATATTGTATTCCTCTATGTTCCACTTTGTACTTCCTTTAAAGTGTATTTTTTGGGGAGGGAGTTCTGGTTCTCTAACTCGCTTGTGGATGTTAGGGATTGTAGGATCACTTGATTTCTCTTACTAACATTTCCCTACATGATGCCATTCATTCTCTCACCTCCAAATGGTACCTATATGATGAAGTCCCCCAAATGTCTATGCCTCACCCACCACTTCTCTTCATTGACCTCCAAACTCAGATCCATCTGCCTCCTTGAATTATTCTTTTATTCGAATACATTCCCTAGTTGATGGCATTGTGTCATGAAGGGGCTGGGCTAGCTCTCCTGGGTAATGTTGTACCTTCTGGTAAAAATGTCAAAAACACGCTCAAGTAAAACCACATGAGCTACATGCTTATCACACGTAAGAAAAAAAAAAAAACGTGTAATAGAGGGGCCAAACTATCTTAACTGTCCTCCAGGAGTACGATGTTTATAAAGAGTTTTGAAAATTTATTTCTGCTCAGGGCAGTAATAGCTATGCAAGTGAGGTGTGATTTACTTTACAGAAGCGACCTCTTAGGACTAAATATAAACTTGAGCCAGGGTGTATTAATGCATAAACGTGTTAATTTTTAAGCTTGTTTAAAAATGAAGATTCTTGGTGTATACTGTTTTATATTAAAATACCTGTCAACTTGAATATGCCTGTAACACATATTTTATTTTTATTGTTCCACCTGGCTTAGAGTGGGAAACTTCCCAAAAGCCATCTCCCGACAAGACCAGCTGCTGGCCTGTGACATGTCTTGGTGCCAAATATTCTGCCCAGATGAAAACAAGCTATATTGTACAGTCTCACTTTGAATTTGAATCAAGAAACATGGGAAGAATGAAACATTAGGCAGTGGCATCTGCAGTTGTAAAGTCATGGAGTAATTTGCTGAAAGGGCCATAACTGAGGCCAGTTATGAGTGAGGCTGTCCTTTTGAGGAAGAACAGGGTTAAAGTGAGCACCTACAATGTGACAAGTATTGTTCTGTGTACTTAAAATACAGCAGTATACAAAGTCCTTGTGGTCATGGAATATACAAACTGATGTGGATGTAGAGACAAATAAGTAAACAACATGCAAAATAATTTCAAGTGTGTATTAAGTGTTATAAAGCTATAGAGTTAATGAAACAGGTGTTCTGGGATGGGGTGGATTGGGAGGTCCTGGAAAGCCATTTTGAGATGGTAACAACTGAGCTGAGATTATGTGCGCCAAAAAGATGTCACTCTGAGAAAGATTTCAGGGAAAAACATTTTAGGCATCATGAAAAACAAATGAAATGACCCTAAGGCAGAAACCAGAAAGGGAAGGGCAGTGCAGGTAGAGGACTGTGAGTGAGAGGTATTCAGAGATATGGGAAGAGACCATATGAACTGAGGATAAGTTTAAATTCCAAAGAAAAGCACATAAGAACTTTTAAGAGGTAACATGATGTGATATACAATTATTCTGGCTTCAGTATGGGCCATAGGTATAAGGAGGAAAACCTAGTGAGAAACAAGAGAGACTAATAGGTTGTTGTTTCTTTGTTTGTTTGTTTGTTTTCCTTTTTTTAAGTTTCTAAATGGAGCAAATAGGGTAGTTTAGGAGAAACTAGAGGGGGGGTGACATGGCCTTTTGCTTTTGTTTTTATATTTTCAGGATTGGGAAATCTTAAGCATGCATGTAGGCTTGATAAGGGAGAATGAAGAAAAGAAGAGGTTAAAGAAATAGGTAGAGAAAAGTGATCAGTCGTATAAGATCCTAGCTGAGATATTGGGAGTTAAAGTTAAGTAGTTGTCTCTTGTCATGTCAGATGGATCCCAACACAACTGCTTCAAGTAATGCAAGAAATCAGGAAAAATTTCATAGCATCAAGGGTTAATGGTAGAACTTTTATTGGAAAAGGGAAAATCTCGCAGGACTGGACTTAACAAGATGAAGATGTCGAAGTGCCTCTGTCCTCATTATCATTCTTCAGAGACCCATAGAAGGAGCAGAGCATGTGCTGAACATGGCATATTTGCGTTTTAGTGGAAGAACCCCTCAATTCCTTGTCTCCCTATTAATATAAATGGCAAGCATGATAAATGGTCTTGTCAGTAGGAGAATACATTGGTTTTTGACATCTGGTAATATGGATTTGGTGTGCCAGCCAATGGGGAATTTCTAGTAAAGCCAGAGGCTGTACACATGGATAGAAGGGATTGACGTGGTCTTAGCAATTCTTCAGTCCACCCTGGCTGGAGGAGAAAGCCATTGATGGATTCTCTGGGAAGCTGGATTTGGGTGTGTACCTTGAACGGGGCGGGGGTGGGGGGTGGGAAGGAAGAAAAGCCCATCCTAGGTCTCAGCAAACTCATTGTGGAAACCAGAGTAAGCACCTAGGTCATTTTTGGATATTTCTGCCAGTAGTATAACGTCTTTGAACGAGAGAACAAATACTCCATCCAAGACTAGAGAAAATAAGTGATTATATAAAAGTTAAGGTATTTGAGATAGAAGGGAACAGGGACACAGTAATTTAAGCAGCTGATGTTCCCAATTTTCTCAGTGAATAGGCAGCAGTGTCTCTTGCTGGGAATAGAAGCAGTTGTGTAAGGAAGCTTAAGGGACACAGTGAAAATTTAAAATTATCAGTTCGGAAACAAGAGAAGCTAAGAAAAAGTTCTGATGTTGGCAAATATTCTGGTTTAAGATGTTTTGGTTACAGAACTGGCTGAGGGTCCCAGGTAATGTCTGGTTTGGTGTTAGAAATGTGGAGGTGATAATATTTTAGAGTTGTGGCCAGAGTCTTGTTTTGCAAAAGGATAGTTCTGCTCTAGAATAGTGACCAGGGCCTGGGGAAGCAAGGGTTGCTGTGAGGATTGTGGTCCTCCCTCTGAGCCTGGTTTGTGTGTAATGTAGAGAACAAGAGAGAACCAGAGATGAAGCTAGTTTTGGACGTCTTATTTTCAAACTGACTTTTATTTGATATGAAAAGTAAGCAACAGTTAATGCATACACTTCTAAGAATTATTCAAATATGCATTAATATTCAATTTCTATACCTCCATTCATTTTTAAACAAAGACTTCTCTCCTGGTTTAATAGTGTACGCATTAAGGCTTGTCACTCAATATACCTCTTGGAAATGTATAATCTCTTCCATTTACTAATGACTATAATTAAGATACACATTTTCTAAAAGACCAGTAATTAGTTTCCATAATAAACATACCATAGTAATCGTTACCTGTGACAGATAAACCATGTCAAAATAAGGTTTGCTTCCCTCTCTTTTTCCCTCCAGTTTACGCTCTCTATTAAAATCTTAAACACCATGTGTGTGTGCACATGTTTTCATGTGTGTTTTTTACACGTAATATAGTCATGGCAGCAAGAAAGTGGCAGGCTTTCAGGATGGTGGGGAGTGCCAATGGTCTTATTTGATGACAAGGTGGAAGTTTTCTTCTTCTTTTGTTTCTCTTCATCATTCTTTCTCATCCTTCTTCTGTGCTCCTGCATATTTCACTGCCAACAGGCAAGGGGCTGAGATAAAAAGTGAGAAAGAGAGCAGCCAGAAAAAGAACAAGGGGCAGATGTGCCAACTGTTTGCTGCAAAGGAAATGCAGTCTCCCCAGCTGCGGCATTTTGTCAGGCAGGTGGCTAAGACCTGAGATGATTTTACACAGATAATTTGTATATTTTCTTTACCATCCTAACATAAAATCAGCTGCAACTATCAACCAAGAGGCTAAGCACTAGCTTTAACATTGTAGGGCATGGGGGAAAGTCAAGCAGTGAGAGGCCAATCCTGGAAACAGCACTAGGGTGGCTGGCCAACATGGGGTACCTCACCTGCAGGCCACTAAAAGAAGTTCAGGCAGGCAGAGGGTATGGAAAGAGGTAATAAATCATGCTTGCAGAGTTAGGGGAAGGTCAACAAGAGCTAAGAAATAGGCATAGCAGCAGGATTCAGATGTCTTTCTGTATGTATATATGTATTTGCAGTGACTGACATCATTTGGGGGGCAGTCAAGTCCAAAATTTGCCTTCCAGGCTGGCAGGCTAGAAATTCAGGGAAGAGTTGATGTTCCAGTCTTGAGTCCAAACTGCAGGCTGGAAACTCAGGTTAAGTTTCTATGTTGCAGCCTGGAGGCAGAATTTCTCCCTCTTTTGAAATCTTCAGTGTTTGCTCCTAAGACCTTCAAGTGATCTGAAGAGACCCACCTTCAATGTGAAGGGTAATCTGTTTTAATCAATGTCTACTGTTTTAAATGTTAATCATGTCTAAAAAAGTATAGCTTCACAGAAACATCTAGAATGGTGTTTGAGCAGCCAACTGAGCACCATAGCCTAGCCAAGCCAATATATAAAATTAATCATCACAATTAGGATCAGAAAAGTACATATCAGAAAAAGAATCATTAACAGTGAGAAAGAGGGACATTACATGAAGATAATGGGCATATTTTGGGGACTATACATCTAGGAATGCAATGACTAGATCATAAGACTTGTGTATATTCAGTATTCCCCCAAACACAGATTTTTCTCAAATGGAATTTATTTTTCTAAGTATGATATTTGTATTACTTTGAAGTGTTAAATTGTGATTATTAAAAATTTATAAATTATTACAAATGATTAGTACTACCACCTATCTGCTTGGCATCCTAGAAGATACCTATGCCAATATCCAGAACACATTACATCTTTTTGTAATGGAAAGATAGCCTTCATACACATCTCTTAGGTACATAATTAGGAAGACATATTGTTTTCTAGGCCTCCAGTGGCACTTTACTTTGACAATACATGATGGCAGTGCTATGTTTACAGATTAAAAATCTGCATATTTTTGTATTTCATCACTCTAGGAGATGTTATCACCGACCTTATAGTGAATGCAGTAGTCAGCATTTCACTTGCAAACTCCAACATTACTGTAATAAATGCTTCAGAAATGTGATGAGAAGCTTGAGTGCCAAGAAGAATCTACTGTTTGACCATAGTCAAACAATGGTATGCAAGGACTGGCTTCCCTTAGGGAGATTTGGATAGGTCTTAGGTGAAGGATTTCCTCACAAAACCTGGTATTTATAAAGGCAAACTTAAGAACAGAGAAAAGAAGTAGTTTTTGTGTATGCGATGTGTAAATACACTCTAATTACATTTATATTATTTTCCAAAAATAACTTAGGAAAGAATTTCTAATAGTTTTTATACATCACACAATAATGCAACCTAATACCTTTCTTTGTGTATATATAACATATATTTATACACACATATATTATAATATGTTACGTATGTCACACACATATATATTAGAAATTGATTCCTATACTTAAAGTTTCTTTTTATAATAAATAAAAGGCATTCAAGGAGTCTAGGTTAAGATGGCGGAGGAGTAGGGGACCCCTTTTTCAGCTGGTCCCCTGAGTCGAGTTGGATAGGTATCAGACCAGCCTGAACATCCACGGAATCAGCCTGAGACGCAGAAAGATACATCTGGATCTCTACAAATGAACATCTGCAGCGCTGAGTATTGAGGTACAAAGCGAGGAGCCATGAAACTGCACACAGATATAGGAAGATAAACGGAAGGGGGAGGGAGCTGCCCCGTTCGGGCGCTGGGAATTGGTAGCCACCTGCACGGGGGAGCGGGC